>NC_086317.1:472053249-472228249 GCF_036172605.1 Pelobates fuscus
ACCCATAATACACAGCCATCTGAAAGGCACGGACAGCTATAGATGGTTTGGAAGTACATTACCCATAATACACAGCCATCTGAAAGGCAAGGACAGCTATAGATGGATGGGAAGTACATTACCCATAATACACAGCCATCTGAAAGGCAAGGACAGCTATAGATGGTTGGGAAGTACATTACCCATAACACACAGCCATCTGAAAGGCAAGGACAGCTATAGATGGATGGGAAGTACATTACCCATAATACACAGCCATCTGAAAGGCAAGGACAGCTATAGATGGTTGGGAAGTACATTACCCATAACACAGCCATCTGAAAGGCAAGGACAGCTATAGATGGATGGGAAGTACATTACCCATAATACACAGCCATCTGAAAGGCAAGGACAGCTATAGGTGGTTGGGAAGTACATTACCCATAATACACAGCCATCTGAAAGGCAAGGACAGCTATAGATGGATGGGAAGTACATTACCCATAATACACAGCCATCTGAAAGGCAAGGACAGCTATAGGTGGTTGGGAAGTACATTACCCATAACACACAGCCATCTGAAAGGCAATGATAGCTATAGATGGTTGGGAAGTACATTACCCATAATACACAGCCATCTGAAAGGCACGGACAGCTATAGATGGTTGGGAAGTACATTACCCATAATACACAGCCATCTGAAAGGCAAGGACAGCTATAGATGGTTGGGAAGTACATTACCCATAATACACAGCCATCTGAAAGGCACGGACAGCTATAGGTGGTTGGGAAGTACAGTACCCATAACACACAGCCATCTGAAAAGCAAGGACAGCTATAGGTGGATGGGAAGTACATTACCCATAATACACAGCCATCTGAAAGGCAAGGACAGCTATAGATGGATGGGAAGTACATTACCCATAATACACAGCCATCTGAAAGGCAAGGACAGCTATAGATGGATGGGAAGTACATTACCCATAATACACAGCCATCTGAAAGGCAAGGACAGCTATAGGTGGTTGGGAAGTACATTACCCATAACACACAGCCATCTGAAAGGCAATGATAGCTATAGATGGTTGGGAAGTACATTACCCATAATACACAGCCATCTGAAAGGCACGGACAGCTATAGATGGTTGGGAAGTACATTACCGATAACACACAGCCATCTGAAAGGCAAGGACAGCTATAGATGGATGGGAAGTACATTACCCATAATACACAGCCATCTGAAAGGCAAGGACAGCTATAGATGGTTGGGAAGTACATTACCCATAATACACAGCCATCTGAAAGGCACGGACAGCTATAGGTGGTTGGGAAGTACAGTACCCATAACACACAGCCATCTGAAAGGCAAGGACAGCTATAGGTGGATGGGAAGTACATTACCCATAATACACAGCCATCTGAAAGGCAAGGACAGCTATAGATGGATGGGAAGTACATTACCCATAATACACAGCCATCTGAAAGGCAAGGACAGCTATAGATGGATGGGAAGTACATTACCCATAATACACAGCCATCTGAAAGGCAAGGACAGCTATAGGTGGTTAGGAAGTACATTACCCATAATACACAGCCATCTGAAAGGCAAGGACAGCTATAGGTGGTTGGGAAGTACATTACCCATAACACACAGCCATCTGAAAGGCAAGGACAGCTATAGGTGGTTGGGAAGTACATTACCCATAACACACAGCCATCTGAAAGGCAATGATAGCTATAGATGGTTGGGAAGTACATTACCCATAATACACAGCCATCTGAAAGGCACGGACAGCTATAGGTGGTTAGGAAGTACATTACCCATAATACACAGCCATCTGAAAGGCAAGGACAGCTATAGGTGGTTGGGAAGTACATTACCCATAACACACAGCCATCTGAAAGGCAATGATAGCTATAGATGGTTGGGAAGTACATTACCCATAACACACAGCCATCTGAAAGGCAAGGACAGCTATAGGTGGTTAGGAAGTACATTACCCATAATACACAGCCATCTGAAAGGCAAGGACAGCTATAGGTGGTTGGGAAGTACATTACCCATAACAAACAGCCATCTGAAAGGCAATGATAGCTATAGATGGTTGGGAAGTACATTACCCATAATACACAGCCATCTGAAAGGCACGGACAGCTATAGATGGTTGGGAAGTACATTACCCATAACACACAGCCATCTGAAAGGCAAGGACAGCTATAGGTGGTTGGGAAGTACATTACCCATAACACACAGCCATCTGAAAGGCAATGATAGCTATAGATGGTTGGGAAGTACATTACCCATAATACACAGCCATCTGAAAGGCACGGACAGCTATAGATGGTTGGGAAGTACATTACCCATAACACAGCCATCTGAAAGGCAAGGACAGCTATAGATGGTTGGGAAGTACATTACTCATAATACACAGCCATCTGAAAGGCACGGACAGCTATAGGTGGTTGGGAAGTACAGTACCCATAACACAGCCATCTGAAAGGCAAGGACAGCTATAGGTGGATGTGAAGTACATTACCCATAATACACAGCCATCTGAAAGGCAAGGACAGCTATAGATGGATGGGAAGTACATTACCCATAATACACAGCCATCTGAAAGGCAAGGACAGCTATAGGTGGATGGGAAGTACATTACCCATAACACACAGCCATCTGAAAGGCAATGATAGCTATAGATGGTTGGGAAGTACATTACCCATAATACACAGCCATCTGAAAGGCAAGGACAGCTATAGATGGTTGGGAAGTACATTACCCATAACACACAGCCATCTGAATGGCACGGACAGCTATAGATGGATGGGAAGTACATTACCCATAACACACAGCCATCTGAAAGGCAAGGACAGCTATAGATGGTTGGGAAGTACATTACCCATAATACACAGCCATCTGAAAGGCAAGGACAGCTATAGATGGATGGGAAGTACATTACCCATAATACACAGCCATCTGAAAGGCAAGGACAGCTATAGATGGTTGGGAAGTACATTACCCATAACACACAGCCATCTGAATGGCACGGACAGCTATAGATGGATGGGAAGTACATTACCCATAACACACAGCCATCTGAAAGGCAAGGACAGCTATAGATGGTTGGGAAGTACATTTCCCATAATACACAGCCATCTGAAAGGCACGGACAGCTATAGATGGTTGGGAAGTACATTACCCATAATACACAGCCATCTGAAAGGCAAGGACAGCTATAGATGGTTGGGAAGTACATTACCCATAATACACAGCCATCTGAAAGGCAAGGACAGCTATAGGTAGTTGGGAAGTACATTACCCATAATACACAGCCATCTGAAAGGCACGGACAGCTATAGATGGTTGGGAAATACATTACCCATAATACACAGCCATCTGAAAGGCAAGGACAGCTATAGGTGGATGGGAAGTACATTACCCATAATACACAGCCATCTGAAAGGCAAGGACAGCTATAGATGGATGGGAAGTACATTACCCATAATACACAGCCATCTGAAAGGCAAGGACAGCTATAGGTGGTTAGGAAGTACATTACCCATAATACACAGCCATCTGAAAGGCAAGGACAGCTATAGGTGGTTGGGAAGTACATTACCCATAACACACAGCCATCTGAAAGGCAATGATAGCTATAGATGGTTGGGAAGTACATTACCCATAATACACAGCCATCTGAAAGGCAAGGACAGCTATAGGTGGTTGGGAAGTACATTACCCATAACACACAGCCATCTGAAAGGCAATGATAGCTATAGATGGTTGGGAAGTACATTACCCATAATACACAGCCATCTGAAAGGCACGGACAGCTATAGATGGTTGGGAAGTACATTACCCATAACACACAGCCATCTGAAAGGCAATGATAGCTATAGATGGTTGGGAAATACATTACCCATAATACACAGCCATCTGAAAGGCACGGACAGCTATAGATGGTTGGGAAGTACATTACCCATAATACACAGCCATCTGAAAGGCAAGGACAGCTATAGATGGTTGGGAAGTACATTACCCATAATACACAGCCATCTGAAAGGCAAGGACAGCTATAGATGGTTGGGAAGTACATTACCCATAATACACAGCCATCTGAAAGGCAAGGACAGCTATAGATGGTTGGGAAGTACATTACCCATAATACACAGCCATCTGAAAGGCAAGGACAGCTATAGATGGTTGGGAAGTACATTACCCATAATCCACAGCCATCTGAAAGGCATGGACAGCTATAGATGGTTGGGAAGTACATTACCCATAATACACAGCCATCTGAAAGGCAAGGACAGCTATAGATGGTTGGGAAGTACATTACCCATAATCCACAGCCATCTGAAAGGCAAGGACAGCTATAGATGGTTGGGAAGTACATTACCCATAATACACAGCCATCTGAAAGGCAAGGACAGCTATAGATGGTTGGGAAGTACATTACCCATAATACACAGCCATCTGAAAGGCAATGATAGCTATAGATGGTTAGGAAGTACATTACCCATAATACACAGCCATCTGAAAGGCAAGGACAACTAGAGATGGTTGGAAGTACATTACCCATAATACACAGACATCTGAAAGGCAAGGACAGCTATAGATGGTTAGGAAGTACATTACCCATAACACACAGCGATCTGAAAGGCAAGGACAGCTATAGATGGTTGGGAAGTACATTACCCATAATACACAGCCATCTGAAAGGCAAGGACAGCTATAGATGGTTGGGAAGTACATTACCCATAACACACAGCCATCTGAAAGGCAAGGACAGCTATAGATGGTTGGGAAGTACATTACCCATAACACACAGCCATCTGAAAGGCACGGACAGCTATAGATGGTTGGGAAGTACATTACCCATAACACACAGCCATCTGAAAGGCAAGTACAGCTATAGATGGTTGGGAAGTACATTACCCATAATACACAGCCATCTGAAAGGCAAAGACAGCTATAGATGGTTGGGAAGTACATTACCCATAATACACATCCATCTGAAAGGCAAGGACAGCTATAGATGGTTGGAAGTACATTACCCATAATACACAGCCATCTGAAAGGCAAAGACAGCTATAGATGGTTGTGAGCTACATTTCACAGGCACAGCCAACAAAAAGGCAGTCGTGGCTCTCACTGGTACCCAGATGTTTGCAATACTTCCCATGAGCCTCTGCCAGTCTAGGCACTGAATGGAAATTAAGGGAATTGTTCACAAACATCAGAGGTTCTAAGGATAGCAGCGAAGGATGAATAATATAAAACTGGAATTACAAAGAAAAATAAAACTAGAATCATGGTATGATGTATATAAAACAATATTTGGGGAAATACTGTGTATTTGATATTACTGCCCTCCGTGTCGAAACCAGCACCCAAACGTGACTGGCATTCCCATATCTGATGAGGGTACAGAGTTCAAAGAAATGTCTAAACAGAAAAGCACTGCATGCTTAAGTCACCCCTGCCCACACTCCATATTGCTCGTGTACCACTGAGTGAACTAGTGACAGCAGATTTAGTGCAGTAAGTGCCCGGGCAATGTTTCCATTATAAATGCTGTATAGAATTCAAAGCCTGGACAATGGAGAAAGTTATCTGACTCACTGCTCCCAGCAAAGGTTACATTTTTAACACTACTTGAGCTACAGAACAGAAATAAAAATAAATAGGTTTGTTCAAGTAAAATAAAAATCTATTTTCAAAGAACAGGATCAGAATCGGAGATCTCAGCGTTGGGTTTTGTGACCCCACTGCAGACATAAGGCACACCATAGACTGAGGAAGTAAATCACAAGGACGGCTGCCTAAGCATCATGAGAGACATATTCCATAGTAGCTGGGGAGCAACAGGATTCTCACTTCAGCCCAAGAAATGAAATGATCACAAACTAGTAAGCATGATCGGTCTCTTCCCATCACACACTCCTCTGGGACACGCAAATAGGATTAAATGTGTGAACTCCGACTATAATAAGGACACATATTGAAAAACGCGATCAGGTACGTGAAAAAGTGTAGGCAATGAATCAAAGCTTCACATACTGAGTGTCCATGCCTCGGTTTGCACATAGTCTTCACATTGCTTGACAAATATTTAAAAAGATAACATGAACTGTAAACTACCAAGACCTTCGCCCCAGGTTTATTGCCAATAAATCAAAAGACTCTCTTAATGAATGGAAAGTGTTTGGTAAATAGACAAACTGGCCAAACTATTCCAATTACACCAACCCAGTAAAACACTTATAACATGGACACCGCCCACGCAGATCATTCAGCCTCCAAATCACTACTGATTAACGGACTCCCAACATTGCGCTTCATGTTAAAATGTTTTGTAGAGAGGAGAGGTTAACATTAGAAAATGCAAAAAACGGTTACTCACACGATCCTCATACAAGCCCACACAAAACCGATCATTATACACAATACATTAAATGCATCCTCCCTAGCAACTTCTCGTATACCGCATCTCTTATTATGCTCTGCAATATGGTTGGCACAGCATTATGGGAGTGTCCATAGCATCAGGCCTGTTGGGGTAAAGTATAGATGCAATGTAACTCAGGCAAAGTGATAAATCATCGTAGCAGATATCAGAAATTGTTCATCATTTTCCCACTAAGGTAGATACCATCACGCAAGAGGTAATTATCTTAACCCCGAATGGTATATAAGTGAAATCCAAATGGCAAAACATATGCAAAGATGCAATGTTTGGAAAAATCCCCAAACTCCACTATGGTCACAACTCCCTATTTTAGCCTGAATTTTGTCATTCAGGTTTTAATTTGCTACAATTGGGAGTATAGTAAATAAATCCCAGTGTTCAAACATTATCATCCTGTTAATAGGGAACTTGACCAAAAACAGATAATACAAGAACTCTGAGAATGGACAACAGATTGAAGGAACTCAGAAGCTTGCCCCTTTGGTTAGTCTTTGGTCACTTGTGCCATTACAGAGTGAACATCTACCGTTTGCATAACAGGCCTTCCCCACCTATAAAGGCAGTCTAGAAGCGAAAGGCCAGCAAGTTCCCTCTGCATGAGAGATACAGCAACACAGGACAATCTGCCTTCTTTTGGCCTCGTCAGCAAGGTGTAGCTGACACTAATCTAGGCACAGGGTCCACGTCTTGGGAGAGCCCACGTTAATATACTGCAAGAAAAACAGAGAATTTGATAACACTGAGAATGGACAAAAGCTTAGTGGAAATACCTGCACAGGTCTCAAAATAGTCAAAACACTCTGTGATCACTGTGCCAAGATGGGTATCAGCAACACCTCACTGATGAGGCCAAACGATCGTCCAGGGTTGCTGTATGTTTAGTGCACAGAGTATTTGTTGGCATTATGTCCTATACTGCCTTTATACGTGGGAAAAATCTGATGTGCAAATTGTGGAGATTTGCTCTGTAACGGCACAAGTGAGCAAATACAGGAGACCCGAGTGGGGATTTACTGTAGGGCAAGCGATTGAGTTTCTCTAAGCTTTCACCCGTTCTCAAAGTAATCACATGCTCTGCTTTTGCCAAGACGAAGTACCTTTAACCTGGGAAGCACCAGAGGTCGATCTCATTTACCACATGCTTTTGAAAGGTTAAAGAGAGTAATAGTGAAGTGTTTGAGGAATCTGTAAAATAAGCATCAGTTAAATGCACCCAACTTCCTAGTTACCAAGGCTTGTCTGCAGCTACGTGCACAGACATTCTGCACAGTATCTTTACATGTAAATATTGTGCAATGAAAAATAGAAAAAAAGATTCCGTTCAGTTACAAAGCAAAGATTATACAGCGGTAGTAGAGCGGTCACAAGTTGGGGGAAGTATTACATTGCATTTATTGACATTATTTTACACTGATGTTATGAGAAACTATTCTAGAAACTATTTCTTTAAATAGCACCAAAAAAATAAATAAAGGTTCAATGTCCCTGTGTGTCTTTTTGCAGCTGCACACGAATAAGGACAATATCCTAAAACAGACATTGCTACCCAACACCTTCCAATTGTTCAGAGATTACAAATTCCACCAGTAGCGGGTGCCTGTAAGCTGTAAATACATATAGGGTCTATTACGCAAAACTGAAAGATATCGGAACAAACACAATATCTCCAAATATATAGCTTTGCATGAATAAGCAGGGTACCAAAGAAGTGTTGGTATACCTAAAATATATATAAGGCTTCTTTTCCACAGTTCTAAATAAATCCCAGTATTAGTATATATAACGCACCAACAAATTCCCTAGTGCTGTACAATGGGTATATATGATCTAGAGATATGACTTTATTATTATAGATGTATCACATCGATCCGATTTCCCGTAGCTCTGGATGTTAGTATAGATGGGACACTATCTCTCTCAGTAAAGGCAGTTTCTCACCACTCTACACAGCATTGTAAATGTCTCTCGTTACTATCCTGTTTAAAGAACAATTGTATGTACACACTTTATATTACCCAATGTACAGTGTATGTTTATCAATCAGGGTTATACTAAACAGGAGTGCATGGAATGGAAACATGATTGACTGAAATAGCAAAAGTTAAATTGGAAGCACATTTTCAGTTTAATCGCCAAGCATTTTAAGTTAGCTTTAATTTCCAAACAATTCACATTTTATGGGATAACATTGTTTGACTCTCCCACCACTGTACATTCTATAAATCACAGTAACACTCAGCTCAGTCTATACTATTTAAAGTGTATGTATATTGTGACGGAACGCCTGGCACCCCGACTGGGTGCCTCCGCCAATCACTGCTTCCTAGTACCTCCAAGTACTCCAGCAGACACCATCAGCACCGTAGTCCCCACTTCCAGCGTTACAGCTTGGCTGGGGTCTCACCATCCTCCACCCACTCTGGACCCAAGCCCAAGATCCAGCTTCCACTGGGCAGACCTCTCCTACTCCAGAGAGCATAGCAGGCTGCTCTTACAAGAGCAAGTGACTATAACCCAGAGGAGAATAGTGATATAGCAATCTCCAGGGTAGATACAGCCGTTTCCCCCCCAAGCATGAGATGAGACTCTATGTTGAGGGTAAGCAGGAACTTGTTTAATGGTACCCAACTGGCCTTATATGCAAGGGGTACTTCCACCTGACCTGATGGAAGACTACAGTACAAAGTTACAGACCAATGACAAAGTTGTTCAAGTATATGACACTCCCATACATAAACAATCCCTCCTCTCTGCTTGGGAGATAATTGAGTCAAGTACTGTATTAACCCAATTATCTCCAGGCACAAAAACACACATTTGTATTTAAAAAAACTTAAAAACACACAAACCCCCCACAACAGTTACATATCCTGGGTGAACAACATATCCAAAAATCACCCAGATCGGTTGACAAATGTCCTGTAAGTCATAGTTTTGGCTGTCTGCACGCATGGTCCCATACCCAAAACAGTTCCATAGAATCGCGGGTAAATGCTGCTGGGGGACCGACCGGGAACCGCAAAGTTTTCATGGCCAAAATAGTTCCAGGGCATTCGCGGCTAAGCCCCATTGAAGTCTATTCGCGGTTTTGGTCCAGGCGAACGGCCGCCAGGGAGCTAGCGTTCGGTTCTATGGAAAGTCCCGAACCAGGGTGAATAAAATATGGATCTTTACAGTTGCGGACCTGGCCCATAGTCTTTTGGCAGGAGGCTGGCAAGCAGGCTCCTCCAAAAGCCCGTGGCGAGGTTCTGTTTGTCACATACATTAATAGCTATGTCTGTTTCACAGCTCTATAATATATGAATCACTGCATGAGTGTAAGTACATGGAACACCACTCCATGCTATATAAAGCACTATATAATATAAAGCCCTGCATACAATACAGAGCACTGTCTGGATATTTATATCTGTCTTCGCTCTATGCTATAAAAAGCACAGTATATAATATAGTGCAGTGTGTGTGTGTGTTTATATAATTATTTATTTTAAAACACTAAATGTTTCTATGTTTCTCTCACCGCTCTGCTCGCCCAAGAAGCCCAGTTTGAATGTCAGTACACACACACTATATATAATAATAATATAATCACTGTATATTATATATTATTATAATAATCACTGTGTATATTATTATTATCTCTCTCACCGCTCTGCTCGCCCAGGAAGCCCAGTTTGAATGTCTCAGTACACACACTATATATATAATAATATTATTATAATCACTGTGTATATTATATTATTAATATTATTTTATATTATTATCTCTCTCACCGCTCTGCTCGACCAGGAAGCCCAGTTTATGTCTCAGTACACACACTATATATAATATTATTATAATCACTGTGTATATTATATTATTATATTTCTATAAAGCTCTCACCGCTCTACTCGCCCAGGAAGCCCAGTTTGAATGTCTCAGTACACACACTATATATAATAATATTATAACCACTGTGTATATTATATTATATTATTCATTATTATTTTATATTATTATCTCTCACCGCTCTGCTCGAAGACCAGTTTGAATGCCTCAGTACACACACTATATATAATATTATAATCACTGTGTATATTATATTATAATCACTGTGTATATTATATTATAATCACTGTGTATATTATATTATTATAATCACTGTGTATATTATTATTATTATTATCTCTCTCACCGCTCTGCTCGCCCAGGAAGCCCAGTTTGAATGTCTCAGTACACACACTATATATAATAATATTATAATAATCACTGTGTATATTATATTATTATTATAATATTTATTATATTTTATATTATTATTATTATTATCTCTCACCGCTCTGCTCGCCCAGGAAGCCCAGTTTGAATGTCTCAGTACACACACTATATATAATAATATTATAATAATCACTGTGTATATTATATTATTATTATAATATTTATTATATTTTATATTATTATTATTATCTCTCACCGCTCTGCTCGCCCAGGAAGACCAGTTTGAATTTCCTCAGCGGGTTCCCGAAGTCTCCTCCCGCGGACATGTCTGCGAGCAGTGAGGAGAGGAAGGCGGAGGTGGCGGCTCGGTGAGCGGGCTCGGGGCCGGGAGGAGGAGCAGGAGGTACCGGGGGGAGGTCGGTCCTGGGATCCGGGGAGCGGCTGCAGCTTCCCGTGACCTCTCACACACACCTGCTGCGGGAAGCTCCGCCCCTTCTCCCAGCGCAGCAACACGAACTCCTAACTGACAAACTCGGTCTCCATGACAACTGACCGGGACAACCAATCCGCGGCCAGCGACGCCGGCCAATCAGCGGCGAGTGGGCGGGGCCGGGCGGCCAGTCCTGGCAGCCATGCAGAGTGTGGCGCAGGTTGCATTGCTAGCCCTGTGCTGTGACGTCACCCGTTAATAAACATCACCCGTGACGTCAAACATTAACATGAGCCATTCTAGGACTCTTTATAATGCCATACAGAAACACACATCAGAGTGAATTATTACAACCCCAGGGGGGAGGACGTCACGCATCACAAAGATGCAGTCTGTCGTCACAGAGGGTTACTGTGACGTCATCACACAGCCATCAGAATTACACTGCTTAATTGTTTGGTAAAAACACATTCCTTATATTATATATGGTGTGTGTGTATAGTCAGCTCTGCACTATGAGAACTTGGGAAGCCCAGTTAATATAGTAATATGACGTCATATGAGAGCATGGTGACGTCTCAACATCACACTCTGGCAATAATCCATCCTGACATCACAGTAATGTATTAAAAATGCCACACAGTGTTCTCACCACAGGACACTGATGACGTAGAGAGATGACTCTAGAAGTCACAGCAATGGACTGATGACGCAATAAGACTAAGGGGATGCTGCTGTCATCTCATTCGCTGTCCACATTGTTAGTGTGTGCATGCTAGGAGGTTCACAATAACAGGAACAACCACATACATCACTGGGGATTACAAGATTATATTGCAAGGGATAACCACATCCTGGCCTACAACTCCCATCATCCTAGGCCAGCTCAGAATCATCTCATAATATGTGTTTTCACTGGTCTGATATGATCAATTTATTTTATATATAATAAACATGACATGGCTATTAATTAAAGTGTGTTTACACCTCCTGGCACACTCCAGCTGGATCATTCAGCCCACAGTGAGATAAAATGAGAGATAATAGAAAGCTGGTTCATTATTTCACATATAAATTGTAATAATAATAATAATAATCATGGGGGGCACATGAACACACAACAAACAGAGCTACCACTGTGAATTCAGACCAAATAACATTAACCCTATCCTACTAATCTATTCAGATCTGTTTGCAAGCTGGCCATGATCCCCCCAGTAATTCACAGAATAAATATTAATTCCCTGACTGACACAGACAGCTTCCAATAAAAATCATTCAGCTTTATATTTCTAAATCACACAGGGTGCCACAACCAATATGGCGGCAGGGCTCGGCCATGAAAACGCTATAGCAGCATGTCCCCGCCCCTAAGACGCAGCGCTATTGGACTATCAGTGCACCAATCCTGGCATCCCTGCGGCCGCCCAGCGATGACGTACCCAGCGTGGGCGGGGCTTCCCCCAGTGTTGGGCGGCGGTTTGGTTGCAGCAGGGTTGCAGGCGCCACGTTACTCGCTGGCACTTCCGGGTGACGTAATTGGAGATCTTTGCTCTGTGGCGTGCCATCATCATCAGTAGTGGAGCAGATACCACGTGATTCGGTGGGAGCCTGTGATTGGGCGCAGGCAGACCTGCCATTTCTGGCTTCCTGTTGTGGACAGCACTGGCAGAGCATCATGGGAAATTTCGTTTATTAAAGGCACCCAGACCATGTCAGCTCGTTGACGTATTCTGGGTGCTGTGCCCCTTTAACACTTAGTGCTGCAATGTAAACCATTGCCGTTTCAGAGAAACAGCACATTGCCGCTCTCAGTCTGCCCTCTAGTGGCTGAGAGAATAGAAACGCACCTTAGGTCCGGTATCTGACGCTCGACGTCCCTCGCTCTGCATGAGAACCTCCAGCGTCAGAGTTTCCCCATAGGAAAGCATTGATACAAAGCTTTCCTATGGGGAGGTCTCATTGCCGCGCATGCACATTAGGTTTCCCCCACGGCTGACGTCAGCGGGGGAGGAGCGTTGGCGGAGCCTGACCCAGTGCCGCTGGAGGGAGGGTGCACCTTAGAAACCTATAATGCAAGGAAGACGGCTTTGTATTCCTGGCACTATAGAATCCCTTTTAAGCAATAGGTGCCAAAGCCTGGAGAAACCTCCCAAGTGTCCCTATTTAGAAAGGACAGTCCCTATTGTGGGCCTAAATCCCTCTGTCCTGGTTTTCTATCCCAATGTCCCTCTTTTCTAGGAGCTCCATATTGTTTGTGTGTCTGAGTGTATAACAGAGCTCCACAGCAATAATACTCCCAGTAATGTGTCTGAGTGTATAACAGGGCTCCACAGCAATAATACTCCCAGTAATGTGTCTGAGTGTATAATAGAGCTCCACAGCAATAATACTCCCAGTAATGTGTCTGAGTGTATAACAGAGCTCCACAGCAATAATACTCCCAGTAATGTGTCTGAGTGTATAACAGGGCTCCACAGCAATAATACTCACAGTAATGTGTCTGAGTGTATAATAGAGCTCCACAGCAATAATACTCCCAGTAATGTGTCTGAGTGTATAACAGGGCCCCACAGCAATAATATTTCCAGTAATGTGTCTGAGTGTATAACAGAGCTCCACAGCAATAATACTCCCAGTAATGTGTCTGAGTGTATAACAGGGCTCCACAGCAATAATACTCACAGTAATGTGTCTGAGTGTATAACAGGGCTCCACAGCAATAATACTCCCAGTAATGTGTCTGAGTGTATAACAGAGCTCCACAGCAATAATACTCCCAGTAATGTGTCTGAGTGTATAACAGAGCTCCACAGCAATAATACTCCCAGTAATGTCTGAGTGTATAACAGAGCTCCACAGGAATAATACTAAACTGTTAATGGCTCCCAACTAATTCCTCTCCTGCAACTGTCATTTAAACAATATAAAACACACTAAGTCTTCAGTGAATACTATTCTACCAATCTACTTCTACCCTTACCTTTTGTGTCACTTTACCCCACTCCCTCTAGCATGTAAGCTCATTGAGCAGGGCCCTCAACCCCTCTGTTCCTGTGCGTCCAACTTGTCTGGTTATGAGTACATGTTTGTCAGTCCACCCATTGTAAAGCGCTGTGGAATTTGTTACCACTATATAATAATATTAATTTGTCTTTAAACTACAACAAATGTGTTTAAAAATCAATCTGTGTAGGGGGCGGAGCCAAGCAGCCAACTTGAGCGGACGCACGTTTGACGAGCTCCGGGACGAAACAACACAAAACGGCGAAACGAGAATGGTTTTCCTTGCTAAACCGAGCAAAACAACACCTATACTCACGATGGGTCGACGGTCCAAAAAACCCAAGGCAGACAAACCCGCTGAAGGCAGGAATATCGAGGAATACCTCCGCCGGGCGCAGGAAGCCTACGGCCCCAAGATGGCCGCCGACTCAGACGATAACACTGACTCCTCCGAGGAGATATTACAAAGCAGAAGTGCGGCGGATTTAATACTTCCACCACAGCTCTTATGGGTCCCACAAAGCACACAACCAATGCCTGTGACAGCAGCTGTGCTGAGGGACATGCTAGCCGACCTCCAAAAAACGTTACAAGCCGACATGGCCACAATCCGGACTGACCTTTCAGGCCTGGTTGGAAGACTGACCACCGTGGAGACAGCGTCAGACAGCCATACAACGTCAATAAAGACACTAGAAGCGGAGGTACAGGCCCTAAAGAAGCAACAAGCCACCCTGGAACAACGTTTTGCACAAACAGAAGATGCCAGGCGCCGCACAAACGTCAAAGTGCGCGGGCTTCCAGAGGATATACCTAACGGGGAGCTCCCGCACCTTATGAGAAGGTTGGTGGAGTCCCTCTTACAGCCCAAGCAAGCTAAAAACATAACATTTGAGGGGGTATTTCGCATACCGAAGCCGTGAGGAGCCCCAGCACTAGCATCTAGAGACGTGGTGGTTCGCTTCCACTCCCTCAGAGATAAAATGTTGATACTAACTGCACTGAAGGGAGCCTCACCCTATGTCTTCGAGAACATAGTTACATAGTTACATAGCTGAAAAGAGACTTGCGTCCATCAAGTTCAGCCTTCCTCACACCTGTTTTTTGCTGTTGATCCAAAAGGCTCTCGTTTTATGCAGACCTCACCGGGGACACCATGATGTGGAGAAAGTCCATGCAACCCCTCACAAGCCAACTTAGAGCCCTGGACATTAACTACCGTTGGAGATCACCGCGTATACTTCAAATACAGCGGGGTGACATGACCTACTCAGTGCAAACCCTGCAACAAGTAGTTGACCTACTGGACACCCTGGGACTCCCAAGAGACTCTCTCACACCACCCGCAACGAGGGGGGGCGCCACGATACAGCACCCGCGCAACCTGACTCGGACCAAGCAGGCGACAGCAATCAAGACACGAGACATTATAGTGGCCCCCACATGTAGCTTGGAACCAGCCTAATGGGCATCAGACTGTTACCACCACACAGCTTACTCCTCTAAAGGCAGCCGATTCAATGGTGCCTAGCACCATACTACCTGGTTAAATAGTTATTTTTACTTTTAAATTGTATTCGTTTGGGTCTTGGGACCCCACAAAGCTTTAATGTATGTTTCGTTTTTTACTTAATTCTCCTGATAAGCGGAGTTAGTCTGCGGACAATCCGGCCCCTAACCCCCGCCTCTGCACCACTACAACACCCGTGGGAATCGGCAGAGGCGTACTTCATCACAAGTGCTAGGTGCCTACTGTCACATGTAACTGCATAGCCTAGACTAGAACACCGGACAGGGCACGGGCACCCTTTCCTAACTTATAGCCTCTAATGCGAGATGACACTCTTTAAGCGACCCTAAGATTCAACATCCCTTAAGTCACTCACTCAATTTTAACTGGTCTATTGGCCTCATGGCGAGGGCTCCAAAACACACACACCCGAACATTGATGTAGATGAGCCCCATCACAGGGGATACTCCCCTCGCACATATGGGTCAAGACCACACACGCTGGAACAACCATGCAAGCGAGATATCCACGGTTACTATACATATAGACACTAAGGCACACCAGCCAGGCATCTCTCCTTAGCTATTTAACGACTGCTACTAAAGGCTGGAGCTTAGCTACTTGTTAAAAATGTAATAACTAAAATGTGCGCTCAATCATACTAACGTGTACGTATTGACATCTGTATATGCTGTTGTGGCAAATTGTTGAAAATCTGTACCCACACTGAAAAATAAAGAATTAAAAATCAATCTGTGTAAATAAGATAATTTGTTCTAAATTACATTTTTGTTCTATAAATTGTTATTAGTAAGTCTCAGGTTCCAGGGCTAAAAGCTAAAGACCCACCTCTTCCATCAGGCATTCAGTCCACTCATCTGACATCAGAAACTCATAATTTTTATGTTTGTATATTTGTAAAGTGCTTTGAGTTTCACAGGGAGAAAAGCGCTCTAAAAATGGCAACTTATCTTTATTATTATATAAGCCACCTACAATTCCTCAGTACAGCCCTGTCCGCACTCAGTGCACCCCTAAAATCCAATGACAAAAGTCACCTTAAAATTATAATTATTTTTTATTATAATCATGTTTTGAAAGAATATATATATATATATATATATATATATATATATATAACGGAAGATTATATACACTGTCATGGGAAAAAAAAACTACCCCCTCTTTGAATGCTATGCTTTTACATATCATATCAGGATATAATGACAATCATCTGTTCCTTAGGAGGTCTTAAAATTAAAGACGTACAGAAAATGATTACTTCAAATTATTGCTGCTAAAGCTACAAGCTATTGAATCATAAGGTACAGTTTTCACACATGGTTTCTCCATGTTGGCTTTATTTTTGTTAAATAAATCATGACACGGTGTAAGATTTATCTGAAGGTGTAGTCACCTAATTTTAAGACCTGCTAAGGAACAGATGTGACACGGTGTAAGATTTATCTGAAGGTGTAGTCACCTAATTTTAAGACCTGCTAAGGAACAGATGATTGTTAGTATGTTCTGATATGTAAAACCATAGAATTTCTTCCCTGTGACTGTATATCTTATTTTCGAAACTTGATGAAAGGCTTGTTATACTAAAAGATAGTTTTGAGGTGACAGTTGTCATTTAAAATGCACCTTTGTCAATATGAAATGTTGGAAGGCGTTGCAATTATTAGAGTGAAAGGTGATTTGGGTGGCCTGAGATGTAGTGATCACAGTCTCGTTGAGTCATAGTTACACCATCCATAGCCTGTGTATCCAAAAATGCAGAGAATATGAAATGAAAGGAACAATCCAAACACATGACTACTTTTGATTTTGGTTAAAGGTGATCCATGACTCACTTTAGCTTCTTTGCAAAAATCACCAAAGCTGTATGTATATAGCTATATATATTGTCCCCACCAAGACAAAGTTCTACACTGATCTATGGTTCTACACAGTTATATACTTCCATACTATCCCTAATTCTGCTAAATAGTACCAAACACGGGACCCTGTACTCCAACTACAAATTGAGACCTTGGAGGGGGGCTCTTTAGGGGACTGGTCAGCTGGACTACTGGTTACACTCACACTGCCTTTTTTGTGTGCATATGTGTTATCAGCATGACCTTGTATGAGTGTCAGAAGTGTCTATTTGCCATTTGTATTCTAACTAACTTGCTTTTTAGACAAACACATAATGTAAGTGATAAGTGATGAGAGTGAGCGCAGAACTTATCTTTCTGCATTTGTATCCATTTTTTGTATCACTCAGCCCTGTTACAATGCAGCCGCCCATCCCATGTGTTCCCTATTAAGGGTTAATAATGTATAGGGGTGTATATAAAAAATACCCCTTTCTGTCTCATTAGAGATTTTTGCCAGAGGCTCAAGGAAGCAAGGTGAATGGTTAGAGTTAGGACCCACCTAGGGGAGTCTGCCTTGGCGTTGGCAGGTGGGCTTATCCTCTCATGGCAATTGGAGGTAACTAAAAAAACTCAATTTGTTTAAAAATACATAGGGATTAAGGTGAGAGCGCAGGTAACTTGTTTTTCTTTGGTAAACACATAATGTAGTCACATGCATGTCCTGCATTGTGAAATATCAGATTGCTTCATGTGTGAACAGCGTGTCCTCTTTTTAAAATTTTTCAAAAACTGCAAATTTTTATAGAAATTGATATGTTATAATTTAACCTTGTTACACCCCCCTTCTCCATAGAAAGAGCTAATTTCCATGCAGCCGTCACTAGAGGAAATTTAATGGCCTGACGTGTCAAGTGGAAGAAAAATACTGAGACAAAGTAGAGACTTAACGTTGGAATTTCAGTAAAATGTCAACACAGTCAGTATGAGTATTTCCTAAAGAGATAGTAAGCTCCCGAACAGAGCCCTCTATCTTTTGTATTGGTCTGTTTATATTGTACTGGCTTTATTTTCTAGTTGTTCAGCGCTGTGGAATATGTTGTCACCTTTTAAAATGACAGTAATAAACAAGTAAACATTTTATGTTTATGAAATACTAATTTTGCAGGGGGGGTGGGGTGACAGTGCCACTTTAACTTCATAATTGATTACAAAACAGGGAGAGGGCTATGAGTCAACTCTGGCCTGCCATATTACTTCAATACTGAGATAATGCAAGCCACCTAAATGGTGGGTTAAACACTATAGGGTCAGGAATACATGTTTGTGTTCATGATCGTATAGTGATCCTTTAACCCCTTAAGGACCAAACTTCTGGAATAAAAGGGAATCATGACATGTCACACATGTCATGTGTCCTTAAGGGGTTAAAGGGACACTATAGTCACCAGAACACCTACAGCTTATTGAATTTGTTCTGGTGAGTAGAATCATTACCTTCAGGCTTTTTGCTGTAAACACTGTCTTTTCAGAGAAAATGCAGTGTTTACATTACAGCCTAGTGATAACTTCACAGGCCACTCCTCAGATGGCTGCTAGAGATCCTTCCTGGGTCATGGCTGCCTAAAATGCATCCAAACATTCAGTATCTCCTCCCTCTGCATGCAGACACTGAACTTTCCTCATAGAGATTCATTGATTCAATTCATCTCTATGAGGAGATGGTGATTGGCCAGTGCTGTGTTTGAATAATGCTGACTCTGCGCCTGATCTGCCTCTTTGTCTGTCTCAGCCAATCCTATGGGGAAGCACTGTGATTGGATCAGGCTACCACTTTTTTTTTTTATATTCTTTATTTTTATTGTGCGGGGGGGGTTACAGACATATCAACAAACGCCACAACAGCGTGTCACAGGATTCACATAGAGTAATCAATGGCGTGAGGATGCGCACCATTTTATATAATTAGCATGCTTATCTACACTTTTGTTCCAACAGGGTGAGATTCAGCTAAAATAGCTTGCTTAGAGAAGATAACATATTTTAAGTATAATTAGAAGATTAACATGGGTAAACGTTGCTTATATAATATTAACTTAGAATGGCCTAAAGTGCTGTGAGATGGGATGTTGTATGTACCAACAGATAATATGTTAGTGCCCATAATGGTTCAGTGGAAGCGAGGCTATGTGCCAGGTACGTTGTGTACTATATGTAAGAGTGTAGAGTGGGGCATACGGCATAGGGTTAGAGTGTACCCGGCTGCAGTGTGTCATCTTGCACCCATTTTTCCTAGGTAAGGATATAAATCGTAACGATGTACATTGCCCAGATAAGTCAAAAACATAACCTATAATAATATAGTTTTTGCTTTCTACGTAATAAGTTATTATGCTGTGTCAGATGTTAGTCAGATATATACCAGTTTACATGTCTGGTTAAAGATAACCTAGGTAAGATGTAGCTTTACAACCATTAAAGATACACTAGCAGAGCACTTTGGCCCACGGCTGGCCTGTGGGCACTAGGAACTGTCATGTTTAGATCCGAGGTGGGTACCTTTAGCGTTTAAAAATGAATAAGCAGGTCAATACGGGCTATGGCTGGCCTGTGAGAGCCAGATAATGTTACATTTACTCTAAACAAGCCAATATTAATAAGTTAATGAAGGTATGCATGCAAAGTAACTGAGCAAAAACAATATCGGTTTATCTGTACTGCGGCCGTAAATGGTATATTTTTGGTTCCTTCAATTTGAGGAACAGAGCGTGGCATATAAAAGTACATGAACAGTTCTGAATAGTGTACACATCAGAACGTTGGCAGGGTCATATCTTGGATACTGCGCTGATTTCTTTGTATGACAGATGGGCATAAGATTGTTGTGGCCGTGCCATGAGAAGCAAAACATGTAAGCTTTTGGGTATATCCCCATATCCATAAGGGCACAGAGAGCTGATTATAGCCTTGAGCCACGGCATGGTTGGTCTAGTCTCGAGGTCCGAAACCAGGCGGAAAACTAGGGAGACTGGGGCGGTCGCCAAGAGGGACAAATCCCGTTATAACATTAGGCATGGCTAGCTAGTTGCTATGAAACAGCAGCGATGCATAGCCTGGCTGGACAGTTAGGCCCAGGAGGCTGGTCCATAGAGGGGATGAACCTGGAAGCCAAGTGTCCTTGCGGGGTCAAGTAGCTTAGTGGGGTTACTACAGTTATGTTTGACGCCTCTCATGTGCACGGGCATTCTCGCTACGCCCCTATAGTAGGAGTGAGTGAAGTATTAGCATTACGCTGAACAGTGTGGGCATGTAGGGAAAACTGCGTATACATGTGGCTTAGAAAGCTAGAGGGGCGCAAGTTTAAAACGTAGATACTGTCTAGTTAGAAAATTAATATCTGGTTGATCGACTAGGTGGCATCAGATAGTTACCGCTGGGTCGATATGTGACGTCCTAGTAAGTAGGCATAAGAGTGATAACATAATAACTGAGCAACATGGCTAATTCTAGTACGGCACAAGCAGTGCGGGGGTTCTATCTGTTGTCTCCTATAAAGACTGTGCTATAAAAGGGTTGTAGGTGGTACAGTGAGCATATATATTAACTAGAGGGTGTTGCTTAGGCCCTAATATCTGTCAAGTTATCATACATCAGCATGAAGCTTAACAAAAAAAAAAAAACACAGAAAAAAGAAAACTGGCATATTCATGTGTCACATGTGTCAAGGTAAAAATGATAAGTTCACAGGCTCTTGTAGGCCTCGAAGGGTCCCTTCTGGGTGGCAGTAGAACTACCTTTTTGAGACTTGGCAATCTCCTGCAAAACTGTGTAGTGGGTCCAGGGCCCAGACAGGTGAGTGTCTCTGCGTCTCTATGTCGAGACTGCTGAGTATGCGTCCGGCGTGGAGCTTTGGGGGATGAATGGCGCGACCCGTTCTGGTTCCCATGTATAGGTGCAGTTGGGGGAGCTGTTATTGTCCCTGGTGGTCTTTCCGATCGGAGGCAGCAAGTCGTGAGGTAGGTCTAGGAGCTGGAGGAAGGCCGGGGCATCTTTGATGTCCTGTATGCTGTGTAGGGTTGACCCTTGTTGGACTGTCAATGTCCTGGGTGCCCGCCAGCGGTAGTCAATCTTGCGGGTACGTAGAATCGAGGTGAGTGGCCGTAGCGACCTGCACCAGGCCAGGGTGCCGTTGGACAGGTCCGAGTAAAGTGTGAGGTCCATGTTATCAAGGCGTAAGGGGGTTTTGCCTCGGAGGGCTGATAAAATCGCTACCTTATGGCCGCTGTTGCGGAGTGTCCTCTCCGGAGTGATTGTTGGCTGCTGACTACGAGGCAGTATTTCTTGTATCATGCGCTGCATTAGAGAAGGTAGTTCGGCCTCTGCTACGTCTTCCCGGACACCCCTGATTTTAATGTTGGAGGCCCGCCTGGCGTCCTCGAGCGCCGCCAGGCGATGTTCGTATTGCCTGTTTTGCTGTTCCAGGGCTTGTACTGTGTGTTGCAGTGTGGCAACATCCTGGGACTGGGATTGTGAGGAGCTCTCCAGTTTGGAGATGCGGCCTGTCAGGCCTTTCAAATCTGCGCGGAGTGCTGTAATGTCCTTGTGGAAGCTGTGTTTCAGGTCCGCCAGTAATGTCTTCAGGACCACTATGGTGATCGGCTCGGTGTCTTTCACTTTGTCGCAGCGCTGTGCCGTTTTTGGAGGGTTAGGAAGCTGTAATAGTCCCCTCTCTTCCTCGTCAGACAAGTCCTCGGAGAAATCTGAGCACCCACCGTGCTGAGCCGCCATGATTGTGTCAGAGGCTCCACGTGTCTGCCTCCATAACTCTCCGATCGTAAGTCCCGATGTGGGCTTGTGAGGTATCATTTTTTCCCCCTTTCTTCCCATTAGTGCTTGGGGTGGTAGCTTGTCAATTGGGTTGTGAAGGGAGGGGGTATCCAGGCTACCACTTCTGATGATGTCAGCAGACTGCTTTTTTTTCTGAGACAAACAGCATGCAGAGTTACAGTTTTAGGCTTGAATACAGTAAGAATTTGCTATATTTATGGAGGCATGAGGGGCCCAGGGGGGGAGGCTAGATGGTGGTTTTAACACTATATGGCCAGGAATACATGTTTGTGTTCCTGACCCTATAGTGATCCTTAAAGCATGCATAGGATAGTTATAAGGCTATCCTAGATATAAGATAAGGCCAGGGACTAATGAAAGTATTTAGAAAATTGGGCAGGCTAGATGGGCCGATTTGTTCTTGTAACGGATCACCTGGCACCCCGACTGGGTACCTCCGCCAAAGGGCCGCTACCTAGCTGGACCAGGGGACAAACCGCAGCACTTCTTGCCCTCAGTCGCCGTAGCTTGACTGGGGCCCTGGAACCACCACCTCACTCCTGGAGCCGAAAGGGAAATTGGCTCTGACACCTCCAGGCACTGGACAACACTCAGTCCTGGGAAGTTTGGAACCGAATGGGGAATTAGCTCTAGTCCTTACAAGGACTTTCCTCGTTGAATCTCCTGCAAGCTGGAACAGCAGACACAGGAGCAAATCTTCTTTCCCTCCAATAACAGAAGGACACACAGTTTTGAACTGTAAGCAGGAATCTCCTGTTTAATGGGACACGCTGGTCTTTTATACAATTTTCCAGGCCAGAGGAACACCCTCTGGACCTGATGGGACACAGGAACACAAAGGACATAAACCAATCAGAACAAACATAGAGTCTGTGACATGCCCATGTCCAGCACACAATCCCTCCCCTCTGCTTAGAAGATAATTGAGTAAAGTCCTGTAAGTAACTCTATTATCTTCAGGTCGAAAAAACACATTTTCACAAAGTTCAGAAAGTACCCCAAAATCCAACATATCCCCAGATCAGTTCAGGTGTTCACGAATTTCCTGGAAGTCATAGTTTTGACTGGCTGCAAGCGTGGCTTCATGCCCAAAACAGTTCCAGGGAATTAGGGTCAGCGGTCGGTCTCTCTTTGTGGAGTTTAAAAGTACTTACTTTACATGAATGGAGCCTTTTAAAGTGTATTGGGCAAAGTATATTGCAGGGCCCGTAGTCACAGGGTAGGAGGCGAGCAAACAGGCCCCTCCAAAAACTTGTGGCAAACTCACAGAAAAAGGGGAGTTTGTCACACATCTTATCTGCCGTCACATTCTATGTCTCTATGGGCATTTGACGTGAATAAGGAATATAATAATACATTATTTGGCACTTGTTAATTATATATTTACTATCCACAACTAGGATGATTTTAGCCATGACACTTTTAATAACTTATACAGTGGGACCTCGGTTTACGAATTTAATGCGTTCTCCAGGACATTTCTTATTGCAAAACATTTGTAAACCGAAACGCGGTTTCCCATAGGAATGCATTGAAAACCAATTAATCCGTTCTGGAGGTCAGAAAAAAAGTCAAAATGAGCTGGCGTGGAAACCAACCCACAATGCAGAACACACAGTAAAAGGCACGCAAACGATGAAGCTCAGCTACCTACCTTTCTACAGCTTGAGAAATGCACCAAAAAGTCACAAAACAACTGCAAACAATTTCCAGAATGGCTCCAAAACTCGATGCAAAAGCCGCTCCAACACCTCCACACTCGACGCCACGTGCTACCCACATGCTCCAGCATGCAGGGGGCGGTGCAATAAACCTCCCAGGTGCAATGCATTCTGGGGAAACTTGCTTTGTATTGCGAAAAAAATGTGTAAACCGAGGCATTATTTTCAATGGATTTTGATTTGTAAACCGAAAATTATGTTAACCGAGGCATTTGTAAACCGAGGTCCCACTGTATCCTAAAATATAATATTGGGCTGCAATGTAATTTTGAAAGCATGATTATGATATAAGATAAGAACCAAATGACCCTGTCAGCACTTTTTTTGAAGATCTTGAATCTTCAAACTGAATTATTTTATTATACCTTTTTGTTTACTTTGCAAGAATAGCAGGGATTTTTCATTGTTTACCTCAGTGTCTCAGGGAATTTAAATCTGACCTCGAGGCTGCACTAAACACTTGGACATTGTCTCAGATTGTGAGACAATTCGATTGCATAGTTACTAACTAGCTTAAAGTGTTACTCCGACCATAAAAAAAAGTATTTTCATTAGATACTGGTTTTGGTTAAAGTAACTGTGCTGTGTTGGTCCCCACTTAAAAATCTAAATAAATAAAAAAACAAAAAAAAACAAAGGTCAATTTCACCTCAATTCAGCATCGAGGTCAAGTTGTCTAGCCACCCCTATCCTGTACAGCTGAAGTCACTATCCCTAGCCAGAGGGCGACTAAGAGGAGGACTTGGGTGGCACAGAGAGGGGGTATCCCCATTGGCTGTCAGATGCCAAATATGACATGATTTACATTAGCCACTTGCAACTCTTGTTCCAGGCTGGTTAATGATGCCCCAGTGACGCGGCTGGTAGCGGAGGGGTTAAACTTTGTGTGCGCAGTATTTCATAGCGACACACTGCACAAACAGACTTAAGGCACCATGACCACTTAAAATCACTGAAGTGGTCATGGTGCTTAGAGTAACCCTTTAACCTATTGAGGATAGTACTGACAGCAGGATCTATTTCCAGTAAATCCTCCAATTATTCCAATATTCCTCATCAGGAATGCAAAACATTCTGCAATGGAACAGAGAGTCTTCCTGTGAAAAGAGATGGCTATTTTATAAGCAAAGACAGCCATGACATCACACAGACATTCAACTTGGGCATTACCTGGTATGATGTAACTGAACCTGCATATAACATGTGTCCAGGCTCAGATGGTACTTCTGAAATCCCTAGTGCTGTCACTTTTTTTTTTTTTTACTTTTTTGAATTCCTAAAATGTTCTCCCAAATTTGTGATGTATGTGACTAATCAAACTTGTTCTTATAAAAGCGTCACTGTCACCGTCTGGGAACTTTGCAGAATTTGCCAAGATCTCCAATGGTGACACCCCCACTGGGGGTTTGGTGGCTGGTGAGGGGCAGAGAAAGGTGAGTTCTACTTACCTGAACCTGTCCCTTGCAGGCACCGCTATCTTTTTCCAGCGAGTCCTCTTTAGCTCCTGGCGTTTTTGTGCCAGGAACTGACGTCACTGCTGTACTTTTGCGCATTAACGAGAGTACTGCATTGAGGTCTATCAAGCATCCCGCAAGACCACTGGATCCTCCATAGACAGAGGCAATTCCTCTGTCACTGGTGACGGCTGGAGGGACAGACACTTCTAGATGGGGATAGCTCTGCCTAGTGACTAAGAAAGTCAGGTGTAGGAAAAATACACAAGACAAATTAGTCCTTACTTGTCTTATATTTTTAGTTTGAAATATGAAAAAAAGAAAGACAGAGTAGGAAAGAGGAAAGAGGAAAAGAAGAGGAAGGGATTGTGAAAAGCGAAGTACAGAGTGACAGAGCCGCTTTAAATATGGCGATCTTGTTTCTAAGTATACAATGTTACAAACCATTTTCTGGTTTGGCATGGTGTTATATTTGACCCCAGCCGATCCACCATCCACACATACATATGCACATTCTAAATGTTCTGGTGTTGAGTTACGATGCTGATCTGCTAATGCACTGTTTACTGCTAGCATGTGTCAATAATTTCAATGCTTTTCATCTAAAAATATTGACATTTCCAAGTCCATTTCATTGCTTTATATAAAGAACATTAAATATACAAACTGCGTTATCACATTAATAATAATATATTTACTAATATTTTTTTATTATTATTAACTATCAACCACTGTATAGCTGTACAAATAACAGATATAAAAAGCAAGCTAAAGACCGGTGAAATATAACATGGAATACTACATATCAAATGCATATATGAATATTGGCTCTGAAGGATTATATCACTGCTCTTATTATTATTATTATTATTATTATTATTGCCGTTTATATAGCGCCAACAGATTCCGTAGCACTTTACAATATTATGAGAGGGGGATTTAACTATAGATAGGACAATTACAAATAAACTTACAGGAACAATAGGTTGAAGAGGACCCTGCTCAATCGAGCTTACAGTCTATAGGAGGTGGGGTGTAAAACACATTAGGACAGGAATTTGCAATCAAATAAGGTGGGCTGCCCTTTAGGAGCGAGCAAGAGACAGGTATGTGAGGTAGGGGTTAATCTTGGATGCCATAAGCTTTCCTAAAGAGATGGGTTTTAAGGCACTTCTTAAAAGATGCAAGACTAGGGGAGAGTCTGATGGCGGTAGGCAGGCTATTCCATAGGAAGGGAGCCGCCCGCGAGAAGTCCTGCAAGCGCGAGTTGGCCATACGGGTGCGGACAACGGACAGGAGGTGGTCACGGGCAGAGTGGAGAGACCGAGAAGGGAGATACCTATGGATCTGTGAGGAGATATAAGAGGGGCTAGAGTTGTTCAGTGCTTTATAGGTGTGAGTTAGTACCTTGAATTGACTCCTATAGCATACAGGAAGCCAATGTAAGGACTGGCAGAGGGGTGAGGTGTGAGAGAAACGACTAGAGAGGAAAATCAGTCTAGCAGCAGCGTTCATTACGGACTGTAGGGGTGCAGTACGGCTTTTGGGAAGAATAATCAGGAGAGGGTTACAATAATGCATGCGGGAAATTACTAGAGCATGGACAAGCTCCTTGGTAGCATCTGGTGCAAGAAAGGGGCGGATGCGGGCTATGTTTTTAAGATGGCAAAAAAATAATAATTGTAACGAGCGCTTATTTGTACTAATAATTTCAATAAATCAATATAACAGAAATTGAAATATAGCTGCTATACATTCAAGTGCACCCTTACAATAACACCGTAACAGAAAATGCAAACAGAAAAGAATGTAGCGCTTATTAGTATAGATGAAACTAATAAATCACCTTTTTATCGATTTTGATTGAAGTTTTCTCTTTTAAAGGAACGTAAAATATGTTGACATCTATAACAAATATATGGACATAGTGCAGATTATACAAATTAAGTATAACAAGGTATAATATTGAAGAAATATTGCACTCACAAACGGAGAGCTGTTAACTCAGCTCTAGTTGGAATCACTTCTAGGTCCGTTTAGGCGACCCACCCCTATTAGCGATGTAATTTCTTTCTATGTGGGAAATAGAAACACACACAATTGCACAGTATTGTTGGTACAGTGCCCAAAATGTATGAAAGAAATCCCAAATGGGTACTTACAAAATTAGAGTCATTAAGTAATGACTCAATTTCGGAGCGATATGCAGACTGAGGGCTGCACTCCCTTCTTTGGTAGTATGAAAAGCTGGGAACCAGGATGCAGAATTTAAAATAAAAAGTAATACATTTATTCACATAAATACAATTCACTAATAAAATTGCAACAATGTGCCAAATCCGGAACGCGTTTCGCCACTAACCCTGTGGCTTCATCAACCGGGTAAACTTGTTACATCTTGGAGCTCAGTTTTTGAGAGATTGAGTTTTGCTTGTGAGCTAACAATCTAGCAGGTTATTGGAGGAGATAGTGAGCAGACTGTGATGGAAGATTCCAAGGGGCGATAGGTTGGCTGGATGACATATATAGTAACATTCAAAATGAAATTGATATTGAAATTGATTCCTCTTAAATAGGGACACTTGGAAACAAATGTACCCAAGGTATGGGCAAGCTGTGGTTGATATGCGCACTATGAACCCGTACACCCCCTTTCTCTTCTGTACCCTCAACTGTTTGTGACAAAACAAAAATTGTCAAATTAAAAAAAACAAAAAACAAAAAAAAGGGACACTTCGGAGCTTTGAGACACTTGGAATGTTTGAGATGGACATATTATCTGATTGAATGGACAGATTTCCATTAATTACTCCTGAAACTAATTGAGATTGCCCCGGGTGCTGTATAGACCCTAAATATTAATTGATCCAGAATGGATTCTAAAACAATATTAATACAATGTTTCAAAAATGTGATGTAAGGTGTTTTACAGTTTAAATTTCAATTCACAGTAGAGAAACAACCACTGCTAAAAGTATTTTTTTAATTTTAATTTTTTAGATATTATAATTATTATTACATAATTCCCAATTAAGATCTGTTACACAATTTAATGTTTTGTTCATCCTCTATGAGAAATATTTTCCACAAACCTATAAAAAAAAAATAGTTTCTACTTAACAGTAACAATGCAAGTTTCACCTCCCAAGAATTAACAAAAAAAAAAGGTGTTTTAAGTTATAGAAGTGTTTGGGGACTATATAAACATGTCAGTAGATTAAACCTGCTGCTTAATAAACTATTCCCTGCACAACCCCTGTATAGTTAACATGTTCCCTGTGATAATCAGTTTATCTTAAAATAATTGGTCCTGCACATCACACACTACATGCTGAGCTAGCAGTTAGTGTGTGCTGGGCGGAACCTTCGTGCAGGAGCTCATGGTGGCGGGGGAATGAATTAGGGGACGGACACCTGGTTCATTGGCCTGCCAGTCCCCCTGTGCAGTGAGAAGGTGGGTGACATTGGGCAGGGTATTGGAAGAAATGCAGTTTTTTTGTCACTGTGTGGAACTTAATATGATTTATTGTGCTGTTTCAGATGCTGCCAGTCAGAAGCCAGGCGTTTATAAAGCACACCCTGTCTGTGTGCAGGTAACAGTGTGACAGTGCTGGAGGGTAGGGGGTGGCCAGTGTGGCTGGCAGTATGGTAGTCACATGGAAGAGAGAGGGAGGGAGAGAGAGAGGGGGAGGGAGAGAGAGGGGGGGAGGGAGAGAGAGAGGGGGAGGGAGAGAGAGAGGGGGAGGGAGAGAGAGAGGGGGGGAGAGAGAGAGAGGGGGGAGAGAGAGGGGGGGAGAGAGAGGGAGAGAGAGAGGGGGAGAGAGAGAGGGGGAGAGAGAGGGGGAGAGAGAGAGGGGGGGAGGGGGAGAGAGAGAGGGGGGGAGGGGGAGGGGGAGAGAGAGAGGGGGGGAGAGAGAGAGAGAGAGAGGGAGGGAGAGAGAGAGGGGGGAGAGAGAGGGGAGAGAGAGAGGGGGGGGGGAGAGAGAGAGGGGGGAGAGAGAGAGGGGGGAGAGAGAGGGGGGAGAGAGAGGGGGGAGAGAGTGGGGGGGGGAGAGAGAGAGAGGGGGGGAGAGAGAGAGGGGGGGAGAGAGAGAGGGAGGGAGAGAGGGGGGGAGAGGGAGAGAGAGGGGGGGGAGAGAGAGGGAGAGGGAGGGAGGGAGAGGGAGGGAGGGAGGGAGAGAGCAGGGAGAGGGAGGGAGAGAGTGAAAGAGGGGGGAGAGTGTGTGTGTATATATATGCCATGGTTTATGGGCTGTTGCATAATAATGGTGATATAATGACATAAAAAAGTAATGACCTAATGGAATGCCCATAAACAATAGTAAAAAGTGACTAGAAGGCCTGTAGAGAATAATGGAAATCAAAATATTTGAATTAGAGACAAAACTATAAGACATATCAAATAAAACTTTAGCAGACATAGTCTCCAAGACCGGTGGAATTGTTTAATATTGAGGTTAAGTGGGATTACTGTTTTCTATGGAATGACAAGGGAGAACTGAACCCTCACAAATAAATTCTTGGGTAGGTATTTCTGGCACAAGTGGTAAAAACAATTGTCACGAAAAGACTCACTGATTTAATTGAATGACGTTTTCACAATGACACAAGATCAACAATTTAAAAAAAGTTTCCGTTGTTTTGGTGATTTTTTTTTTTTTTTTATTCTTTATTTTTGTAGTGCATAGGCAAATAACAGTTGCATGTGAGGTACCCCAAAGGCAGTCCTCTAGCATAATACAAACAGTTGAACATAGGGGTACAAGGTAGATCAAGCACATTTTTTATATATAACGATAGAAACGGTATAGCTTTGTTTAGGCATTTGCGTAACATAACACAGAGTGATATCGCTTAACTTTCTAGGCATGTGATTATTTTGCAGTGGCAAGAGCTAGTGAAGCTATGAGTAGGTTACCACATGCGTTAGAGTAAGGGTGAGTGATTCAGAAGATTAGTTATCGCTAGTGGCAGCAGCAGGAGATATGTTTACAAGATATGCTGTGACATGGCTGACATAAGTTAGTAACATGTTGAGTTGGACATCATCATGACAGGCTGGTATGTCTACCTATGTGTGGGTGTTGAGCTTATGAGTAATTAGAACACTCCTAGCCATTAAGGCTATAGATTAGTGGTCCCACGGATAAGTGTGCTGGACCAACTCTGGTGACAGGGTATCGAGGTTATACTCAGAGAGGCTCGGTATGTAATTGCTTTATCCCGAGTGGCATTCCCCTCGTGGTCCCTGGCGTTGACAGATCTATGTGCCATGCTGGATTGCTGTTTGCCAGTGCCAATGGGACATTGGGCTTAGTGTTTAGTTGGCGGCAGTGGCGCTGGCTTTACATGAAGTGTGTAGGTGCAGTTGTGGAGCAGATATAGAGCAAAAGAAAATTAAATAACACAATAAATGCAACTTGTAAAAAATTAAAGTACATATTTACACTCTTGTCATAAATAGAGTCCTCTACTGTCTGCGATTAGATATGTCCGCGGTGCTGGTAAAGTCCACATATGTTCCCATGGAACCTGACGCAGGTGTCGGGCTCCGGTAGCCAGGTCAGGCAATCACCTAGTCGACTCCAGATCTCAGGGCGTGCAGTCTGATCGCAGAGATCTTATCGGTGTGATGGGCATCTGGTGAGGTGGACCCGCCAACGTGTGAGAGTCTGCGTGAGGTGATGTGTCGCAGGCTGTGGTGTCGCCTCCGAGGTATGCCAGGGCGAGGGTCTGCCTCTGAGTGTTGTCGGTACAGGGGTTGCGGTGTGGTCTGCCTGGGGCCCTTCCGGTCCGTGTTTAGCACAGTGTGTCGCTGCAGCAGGACCGCCTTTTCATGCCTCTTAGGTAGGTTTAGTTTTGCCGGGCCCTTGTATGGGCGGGTCGCCGTCATAGGTAGTGGTAGTCGCTTGGGCTTACGGGCTTTTCGGTGTTGCCGTCCACGGGCTTTGTTGGCGTGAGGCGGTGTGCACGTTTGTTGGGGGAACACCGGCAGGATTGTGACAGGATGGTATGCCTTGGCCTGTTGCTCCCTGAAGGCTATTGTCCTCCTGAACCTGGCGAACAGCTCGTCCAGCTTGGTCTCAAGGTCAGGTTTCTTTGTGTCTCGAGCACACGTGGCGGCGGCCATTTCGGTCTCCATCTTGTCAATAGGGGTTTGCTGGTTGGGGATACGATTTAGGCTGCTGCCATCTTCTGCGGTCCGTATAAGCTTGTGGTACTCGATTGCGTGGACTGGGATAACCCCCGCCGGTCCTGAGTGGGGGGAAGCCCAATGCTTCGGGTGCTGCAAGATTTGGTGAGCCGGGAGAGCGGCCGTCTCTCCCCTGCTCTGCATGTTGTAGGCCCCAAGCCTCCGGTCCGGTTTCCCAGCGGGCTTTTGAACGTGCGAGGTGTCCCCCGGTAATCCTGCCTCCATATAGCAAGGTGGGGTAAGTTGGGGTTCTGAAGTAGGCTGTATTCCCACTGTTTTCTGCCAAAAATCGAATTCAGGCCTGGGAGCTCACAGAAAGCGTGTCTGTTCAGCTCCCCGGCCAGGCCCCGCCCCCGTTTTGGTGGTTTTTACTCATAACAAGACTATTTTGTCTTATTTGAATCAATAATGGACATACATATCATTTCCTGTTTGTTTTTTACTTTTAGATTTGCAGGATGCTGGCAGTTTCAGCATAGTGGTTCTGGTAAGTATCCCTATCTAAAACTGTCCTTAAAAAGGAATTATAAAATAAATGAGGGTTTAAAATTGAGCAAAAAGGAACCACATGTTGGGAGGGGGAGCCTTCGTTTTTACATGCATGCAGCTAGAAATAAGCTCTACCAAGTAGAGCTGCAAGCAATCCAATTTCTTTGGTTAAAAATATAACCGTAGTGATCCTTATTAATAAAATAAACAAGTGATCCTTAATAATAAAATAAACATTTGTTATGCAGCTGTGTCAGATTTTTTTTTAATTAATATTTTTATTAAGCGAGATTCCATCAATTTAAGAAGAGTATAGTCTAAAGAGGGGAAAAAATATCCATCAACATGTACAACAGATGTTTGTTTGTTTTGGCAATGTGAAATTAATGTATGTATACACTGCAGGAAGGCAGTGTTTTTAGACACTAATCCGCTTCACAAGATTTTCTGCTTACCCAAACCCAGTTATGAATATAATAAGTAAGCTCTAAATCAGGCAGAGGCAACCTTCGGCACTCCAGATGTTTTGGACTACACCTCCCATGATGCTTTGCCAGCACTATTGGTGTAAGAGCATTATGGGGGATGTAGTCCACAACATCTGGAATGCCGAAGGTTGCCTACCCCTGATTATCGCACGATTATTGTAACAACCTGAAGACCTTAGACCTTGCTACATTAAAACACTGTCCTTTCATAGTGTTAACACATGTCACCTTTATTACATTTCTATGTATATATGTATAATGTGTATATATTCTTGTTTGATTTGGAGTGTAGGAAACATGATACATAGTGAGGATAAGTTTATCAAGGATTATAACTGATTGTTTCTTCTTACAGATGTCCTGAAGCAGAGCAGCACCAGACATTACCGTTCACAACCAACACATGGTATTGGCAGATATCGACATTTACTACCACCAGAAAAAGTAAGGCCTGCCTGCTTTCTGTTTATTGTGAATCTTTGCTGTGATTGGTCATAGAAAGCATAATGAATAAGCTTCAACTTCATCAACATTGTTATTTTGTTGGTATATGAAGAAAAAGGAACATGTGCGAAGTATTTATTTAGTATTAGTAGATTGGATCATCTTAAAAACAGTTTGTCAAGTTATTACATCCAGATATGTGTGATACTTTCTTTCAAATTGTCAGTGAGTTAGTTTCTTGCTGTTGGGAGTATATCCTCACTGATTATATTAACCAGAGCTCAAGATTTCCACTAGCCATTGGTCTTGGTGAGTATGAAGGAGACCCTCCAGGATTGCAATGGCAAGTAACTTTTAAAGCCTGGACAGTCGTGTAAGACTTTACATTTTAAGCCTTGAAAAATTCTTTCAGAACACAAATGGCTTAATGGAGCTGTTTTGTACCACTAGGACCCCAAAAAGAAAGGCAAGCTTGCAACTAAGGAAATAAAACCCAAGTCAGACTGTGAGTATGGATTTGTGAACCTTCAGGTATCCGGATATAACATGACACTTGTCGAACACTTCACCCAGTATATCCATAATTTCTGCAACCGCTACTCCATCAAAGTAGAGGAAAGGTCTGTAATGTTTTATTTGTTACTATTTCTTATATATTACTGGATACATTTTATTTTTATTTTCTCTAGAATCAAGGAATCTTTTATATGAAATACAAAATTATAATTTCTTTGTGTTGGGATTTGGTATCTGAAACATTTTGCTAAATTATTTTTTACATCGCTTCAGTTCCTTAGAAAGACACAGAAGGAGAAGATAAAAGAATAAAGGGCGTATAAAGGGGAATTTAATCTGGTAGTGCTCAGGTTTATTTACCAGAGACAAATTGTACGGGCTGATATTATTTGATTACTAAGAGCAACACAAACGCTTTCTTCAAAGTGTCCAAGATGCTGCAGTGGGATATTTTTTAAGGTTAGAGGAAGCAGATATCATGTTACGCATAGCATAGTTGTGTGTGTGTGTGTGTGTGTGTGTACGAATGATTGGATGCCATTGTAGCATATGTGATATTGGGATTTTATGAACACATTTCCTGTGTAGTAGCATTTTGTGGTCAATTACATCAACAGATTTTTTTATGAGACTGTTACAGTAGAAGTCGATTTATTTTACCTCTTTGCCAAAGAAAGAGGTCAGTGATTTTCTTAACCCCTACGAAACATGCGTAAACATGAGGCTTGTAATGAAAGCTTATATATTTTGTTCTTTAATGCTGATAAAGAAAAATCTGTTAACGTCTGCAACTGAAAATCTAATATATGGGTTCAATTGATTTGTTTTTAAGTATTTTGAGATAAAATGTTAGAGCCATGCTAACAAGTCCTTTGTTTTATCAGCTATGCCAACCCAACAAAAACCACTGAAGTCATGCTCTTACCAGAACATGGGAACAAAATGTTTGTAGATTCCGTTCTTACATTCCATGAGAGAATCGTCCAGGTGAGACAGGATTGGGAGGAGAATTGGGATGTTTCACAGTCTGGGGGGGAACAGGAAAAATTATACCAATGTTCTGTCAAAGTGAAAAATGAGAAATAGTTAAAGGGACAAAGGATTTGCTTTCTTCCTCATTAAATGATTCAAGTTTGTAGGGGAAGCATTTACAAAATATATAGCTCTTATATTTCCAGATAGGTGCTAAAGATATGTACTGGTATTGTTGTCAGAGTCCCAGAATGACTTCCAGAAAGGCTTTAATCCCCTTCAGGAGTTGAATGCATGGAAAGCCTACCTTGAAAATATGAGATTTGCCTAATACTGGTCCTTAAGGGCTTAAGTGTGCCTGTGGATATCCTCTGAAATAATCCATCAGTTTTGCTGCAGTTCATTGTCTTGTGAAACTGCAGGTATTAAAATGTAATTTGGCCTTATGGAGCTACATTCCCCCACATCCATTCAGCATAGCAGGGGCTCCTCACCCCTCCAATTTGTCTACCAAAGAAGAAAATAATTGAGGTATAATCACTAGCAAATCTTAATAGATTAAAATATGAGGGATAGACCCAGACCTCATTTATCACTGTGCAGATAACTGCCCAGTGCCCTTCTCGTACACGTCGTCTATGCTGAAAGCCTGGCAACCAATGGAACCTAGTGTTACAACGTGAATATGAAGCATGGCTGGACTATCAACCCTAATATGTTCCTTCATCGATAATTCGGACATCACAAAAAACAGATCATATTTTATCTTAGAAGTTCTCGGCCAATTTGTTTTCTTTTTTTCTTCATTAAGTCCAGTTTTATGCTCTGCTCTCTGAAGTATATAGAACATTGACTTAATGTATACTTTGTGGAAAATCTCTATAGCAGTGTTTCTCAAACCGGTCCTCAAGGCCTACCAAAAGTCCAGGTTTTGTCAGTATCCCCATTGGAATAAAACAGGGAAATACATAAATCCTGAATTGTTGGTGTGCCGTGAAGACTGCTCTATAGTGATGGAAGGTAGTTTGTGGTTTTGACTGTTACTTTTTATTTGTTAAGGTGAGTGGATTGAGCTCCACGTTCAGTCCTATTCTTATCGAAGTTCTATTGATGAACCAGCCTGAAGGTGTCAATCTTCTGGTGAAGGAGGTTAGTGAATAGACCATTCCCTGGGTATAAATGTTAAAGGAACACTCCAAACACCAAAACCACTAAGTTCAAATGTTACCTCTTCATTGTGGGGAGGCTAACCCATGTAGAATAGTTTGACTTCTTACCTGGGGTCTTCTGCTAACTCTTAGCCAATGAGCTATCCCTATTTGGGAGCTTCAGACCCTCTATAGGAAATAGTGGAGGTGAAGTGCAGCGCCATGTACAAAGGTAAGTTGTTGTAAAACATTTTGACTACATACAATGGGGTGGGGGGACCTATGGCACAATAACTACTATATGGAGCTACAGTGTTTATGGTGTTTGGAGTGTCACTCCAAGGGTCACTCGAGGTACGTGGGAAATGTTTGTGCTCAATAACGTTTTAAGGGTAAAATAACTTACTTGGCTTAATATGCATGACGGAAATTATCCAAATAAAATCTACACCATCTGTTTCCTTTTTTAACTGCTGAAATCCGAGAAATAATGTATTGTGTATAGATACCATGTGCCATTGTGCACACTCTTACTATAAATCATCAGATTTACTCATGGCAGTACTGCACATGGCTGAGTGATTCACTGTAGTTTGGGCATATTATTGAATGTGCAGTGTTGCCTGGGAGTGTACGACTTGGATTAAATATTTAGCATTATTCCAGCTGACTATGAAATATTTATATCAACTTTTGAGGGACACTTCAGAATGGGATTGACAGCACATTTAATACATTACATAGATAAATAATTACAGCTGCAATAAATGCAACCTGCAATAAAATTCATTCATAAAATCACTACTGAATATGTTCCCACAGGACAATGTGAGCTGTGACCAGACAGAGTCATGTTTTTTTGTCAATACAGAGGGGGGGGGGGGGGGGGGGGGGGGGGGAGTGTCGTGAGGTGAGGGAGGCAGAGAGAGCTGTAGTGCCAGGAATAAAATGCCCCTCTCCCCAAGATGGAGGAGATCATTTACTTAATCTGCAGTCTATGTTCTCCATGTAAGCTGATACAGACACTGCCAGTTCCCTCTTAAGCTCTGAAGAATGCCCAAGCAGCAGCCACACTGTGAGCAAGCATAGCTGATATCGGATCTGATGAGTGGAACTGCCATATTTCATAAAACAGCCCCATAGCCCAGAATGAATAGGGGAGCCTTTTCCTGGTAAGGAAGGCGTTTATTTACCTGCTGTTTTAAAATGAGCAGAAATATCTGGAATTTTGTTCCGGTTTTAGCATATTTTATTGAATGCCTTATAAATGGTAGTCATTGTGAACACGAGTGTCACTTTCAATTTTTGTTCCTTTTATAGTTGCAATTTTTGTTTGTGTGGCAACCATTCTAATACCAGTGTCTAATCTTTCTCCCCAGCACACGGAGGCAGATTACCAATCCAGATTCAAGTCTCGTCCTGACCTGGAAAACCTAATGGCTTCAATTAATTGAAATTCCTTGAGTTCCTATACTTAAAAATCATGTTTACTGTCACACTTGCTGTCGCCACATTTACAGTAACCCACTCTTCACTGTCTCCTTCACATCTGAGATATATTATATATATGGTATATATATATATTTTTTTATTTTTTTTAACTTTATACTCTGCTGTTGAGTTTCTACTGAAGACTCATAAATCAGGACCATTTGCAGTACATGTTTTCAACAAGTCTATTGTATTAGCCTGTGGATGGGGAATGTTGGTGGGGAAACAGAAACCAGAATTAAATGTCATCACTTGTTGTGCCAGCAGATACATCTAGTCACACTCGAATAAGTAACAGCATGTTATGTTCTTCATTAATGGAATCCAAACCCCAGATGATCAGAATGTGTGTTCATGTGGCTTTAAGACCCAGGGTGTGATTAAAAACAAAAAAAACACCTAATATTTAAATAAAGCATTTTCTAAATGTTCTGTGTAATCTCTTTGTAGCTAATTCATGCATTATCTTTCACTGGCCACATTGGTATGTTTTGGTATTATCCTTGAATGGCCACGTTGGTGTTTTGTAGACTGAATGCTTGCTAGAGGGTCCGAGGGAAGTTTATGTTATAGTCCGCTCCAGGGGTAACACTGAAGCAAGCAAGCAGCTTGGTCCCATGCAGCCATCACAATAACCCAGAAGCCAGAGTAAAATCTGTTTTCTCTGTCTTGCTTACAATCAGAAAATGTAAACGGGACAGGTGTGCTGGCCATCCTAGGGCTGGACGAAGATTGCCTGCATGCTCCATACACAAAATTAAGCAGGAGTGGTTAACAAGGGAACACGTTGGGGCGGAGCCTGACCGGGGAGCTGAACAGACACGTTTACTGAGAGCTCCTGAGCCTGATCCCGGTTTTAGGCAAAAATCAGTGGGTAATCGACAATTTCTGCGCCCCAGTTCACCTTGCCTTGTCACACAGGAGCAGGGGTACCGGGGGACACCTTGAACGCCTACATGCCCGCTGTGATGCTGAACCGGAGGGCCGAGGCCTACATCTCGCAGAGCTGGAGAGAGGCGGCCGCTCTCCCAGCTCACCGAACCTCACAGCACCCGCAGTATCGGACCTCCCTCCCCCCCCCAGGACCGGCGGGGGATATCCCGGTCCCCATCAACATGTACCATCAGCCCACAAATGATGCAAAAACCGACGACACTCCACAGCAGGTTCTGCACCAGCAGGCTGTAAACCGCAAAATGGCGACCACAACCCTTAACACAGAGCCTGCAGCCACTCAACCCCTCCATGAACGTCTGGATGCTCTGTTGAACAGTTTTTGGAAGAAACTGGAGCAGCGGCAAATGCAACGAACCCCCAACCAACCTGCAGTAGTGGGGAAGCGGGTGGCCGCGAGCCGGAGAGGGCAGATCCCGGACATGGCCGCCATTTACTCAATGGCGGAGTGCCCTTCTAGGCAGAGGCCCAACAGGAGAATCTCTCCAAAACACCGACCACACCGCAGGAGGGTCGACCGCCGCCGGCGGCGGAGAACCATCAGATCCCTCCACAGCGCCCACAAAGGGAAAGACACGGCCCAGAGAGGTACCCGAGTCTGTGGACACGAGGTGTGGGCCCAATGTAAAGCCTGGAGCTGGGGAGAAGCCTCTCACCGCACTCAATCCTTCCTCACGTTTACCCCACTGACACCTACACTGCTGAACATCCGACCATCCCTCTGTCCAACACCAACCTTGATCCTGACCGGCATCGGCTGAATGATTCCAAGAACTCAGAAAGAATAGGCCAGACCACAAGCTGACGGACACTTTCAACATGGCGCAATATTACCCCAGCAACCTACTTAAGGGACATGATAGTCCTCAGGTTTTGCGTTACCAAATACTACACTCACGTTTTTACTAGTTGTTTAAGTTGTGTAATTCAATCATGCAGCCACCAGGTGGCATTTTCTAGTATCTTTCCGCTGTAATAGTATGTGACGCACCCCTGACTTACTCAAATAGGCATATTGCTGGGGGTAAATACTTTGGACTGCTACTACATCCAGACTAAAACTAAGCTAACTCGAAATTCAGCAGCCTAGGCCGTCGTATGACCATTTTTCTATGCTTGCGTCCATTCTTTTAAATTCTGCGACCAGGATCGCACCTAGCCATAGTTCCGAGCATCCACCTGCCCAGCCCGCAGACTAACATGCAATTAACTTGCTGACTAAACCTGGATGTTACTCAGGTTTCAAGATTAACCATTTGGTTTTTGCAAAGCTACCCTCTTAACTGCTTCATTATACGTTATTTCAACCTGCCACTTAAATCGCCTACAGCATATCTATGGTGTTATATAGCTTACAGACTCTTTATTTTGATAACTCACCTAGATAGGCACTGTTTATGGTTACATTTGCTATGCCGTTATATACTTGTTCTTCATAAAAAAAAAAAAAAAATGAGGCTGTCGAATCTCTAAGATAATATGTTTTGCGATGTGACATTCCCGACTTGTACAACTTATTATTGTCTTCCCCTCTTTATTCTGTACCCGAAACCTAACATGCCTCAATAAAACAAAGATTGACAAAAAAAAACAAGGGAACACGTTAACAGGGAAACCTGGAAACACTACAGGAATGTCTGCATAGGAGCACTTTTCAATGCACGAGGCATGACCGCACACGTCAAACTCTGGAACGGCTAGGTCCAGCATTGAATTCTCGATTGGCACACCACACAGAAGTCCATCAGACCCGCGTTTTTAAAACTTTTTTTTTTTTTTTAAAGGGGGCAGGGACACAAAAGGGTACTATATAGTAAAAAATCTTATGATTTAGATTTTTACATCTTTAGATTTTTAGACTTTTTGACCATATCCCCGTTTAGTCGATATATCCCATATCTGGGTCTATTTGCATTGTGGATTTTATTCGTATTTGTATTTTTATTCCTCCTCCTCCACATTTCTTTCGTTTGTTTATTTAATTTTTTTCTTGTTTCTATCTTTCCCATTCATGTTATATTATATTGTTTATAACATCAAATATCATATGTTGTATTTTTATCTTCCTATTTCACGATATCTACTTACTCCTGGTTATCTTATTGGTTTTCCCCAATAGATTTTTTTACTCTTCTTCTATAGCTTAAGGTGGTAGCTATTGGTTTTCCAGTGAGATAGTTATAGTTGCTTAGTTTACTATTGATTGATCTATTTTCTGGTGTGATTTCCCATTTTTAAGTTAATACTCACTTTATAGGGTACTATATAGTGTTCCTCTATTTTAAAACAAACACAGGCATGAGTTGCAAAGCTTTACCCCCTTAAGGACACATGACGTGTGTGACATGTCATGATTCCCTTTTATTCCAGAAGTTTGGTCCTTAAGGGGTTAAATGAGGGGTCCTCAAACTACGGCCCGCCAGGGTCCTGAACCCGGCCGGTCACTTCCTCCCAGCTCCCTCCGCTCCGAGGACGGGAGAGCCACCCTCCTGCAAAAAAAATGTAAGAAAAATTAGCTGTGTGTGTATGTATGTATGTATGTCAGTAACTGTGTATGTATTTCAGTATGTATGTATGTATATTCGTATGTGTATGTCTGCCTGTATGTATTTCAGTATGTATGTATGTCTGTGTGTATGTATGTATGTATATGTCTGTCTATGTATGTCCTTATGCGTGTTTGTATGTATGTTAGTGTGTCTGTATCATAGGCGTGTGCAGCCTATTACATGAGGGTGTGCACGCTAAAGCACAAACACACACGCCGCGTGTATATGTATGTATGTGTGTATGTATATATCTTTAAAAGTGTATTTGAACAAGTAATCAACGTTTCAACCCTCCTGGATCTTTATCAAGATCTTGATAAAGACCAAGGAGGGTTGAAATGTTGATTACTTGTTTAAATACACTTTTGTAAAAATCCCTAAGGAGTGCTCCGTTTATTTGTTGTTTATCTAAGCGCTGGAAGCACCTGGGTATTATCTGATTCACATATACCTATTGATGGTGAGTGCCAGAGATTGATATTACGGAAAATTTTATCATACTTACCGTAATTTTCTTTTCCTGGCTATTATTCATGGCAGCATCACTTATGGGTAGCTCCGCCCCAATCAGGAACAGGACAGGATAAAATCAATTAATCAGACCAGGCTGGGTATAAAAGGTCCCTCCTCCTTCCATCCCACAGTCTAGTCCTAAAGCAAAAAACAAAAACAAGGGGGGGTTCGTTGATGCTGCCATGAATAATAGCCAGGAAAAGAAAATTACGGTAAGTATGATAAAATTTTCCGTATTCCTGGCTAATCATGGCAGCATCACTTATGGGTAATACCCAAGCTTCACCATAGGGTGGGAAAAAACAAGACAAACACATTCACCAGATGATGCTGAAAAAAAATATTTTAATCTATATAGATTCAACAGAGGACAGAACACCTCTACCAAAGGACGTAGAGGCCGAAGCCAAATCCAGCTTATAGTGTTTGATGAAAGTGAGAGGGGAAGACCACGTAGCTGCCTTACAGATGTCTTCAGATGGAACCTCTGCCCAGTCAGCCCATGATGTTGCTAAGGCCCTCGTAGAGTGTGCTTTGATCCTACTAGGAGGAACTAGGTCTTTTAACTGGTAAGCCTTGACTATGGTATTGGAAATCCAACGTCTCAAGGTGGAAGTGGAGGCTGCCTCCCCTCTCCTGGATCCAATAGGTAGAACAAAAAGCTGTTGAGACCTCCGAAACAGACTAGAGGCTTCTATGTATTTAAGCAGGCACCGCCTGACATCCAATTCATGAAGTTTCACTTCTTCTGGCGTAGAAGGAGAAGGATAAAAGGAAGGAATAACAATTTCCTGTAGGATGTGGAAATTCGAGACGACTTTAGGTAGAAACTCTTGTCTAGGTCTCAAGATCACCCTGTCGTGAAACACTTGACAGTGATTTTCATCGCAGGAAAATGCATGAATTTCAGACATGCGCTTTGCCGTAGTGACAGCTACCAGAAATAATGTCTTATATGTCAATAAGACCAGACCCAGCTCATCTAATGGAGCAAAGGGTTTTTCAGCCAATGCCTCCAGAACCATAGGTAAATTCCACGGAGGAGAGTAGTTCCTATTTGGAGGCCTTATGCGGATGGTAGCTTTAAAGAATCTGGCAATTAGAGGATCAGATGCCCAGGACTTGTAGCAGAGTGCAGATAAAGCCGAAGCTTGGACCTTAAGAGTGCTTAGACTCAGTCCTTTATCCAGACCTGTATGGAGAAAATGTAGAATATCGATGTTAGACGGCTGAAGAAAATCCACATTATTTAGTAGAGACCAGGAACGGAAAACTTCCCATATCCTATGGTAGCAGGAAGAGGTTGATACCTTTCTGGATTTTAGGAGCGTAGAAGCCACAGCTTCAGAGATCCCTTGAGCTAGAAGTCTCTCCTTTTCAAGAGCCATGCCCCCAATTTCAGCTGGCTGGGGTTGGGATGAACTACTGGTCCCTGAGACAGGATGTTTGGGCTGAGAGGGAGAGGCCAAGGAGGTTCCAGGCTCATCTTGTTTAGAAGGGGAAACCAAGGTCTGCGAGGCCAGATAGGAATAATGGCAATGACCTTGAGGCCTTCCTGCCATACTTTCCTCAGTAGCCGGTAAATCATAGGTAGTGGAGGGAACGCGTACCCCAGATCGAATTCCCATGGAAGAGACAGGGCATCCTGTCCTACAGCTCGGTGATCTGCATGAAGGGAGTAATACCTCCTCACCTGAGTATTCCGGTATGAAGCCATCAGGTCGATCTGGGGTACACCCCACCTTAGGGTGATTGAGTGGAACAAATCCGGGTGCAGTTTCCATTCTCCTTGGAGAATCCTCGTTCTGCTGAGGTAATCCGCCAAAAGATTCTCTGGTCCTGGAAGATATACCGCTTTTAGGTCTTGTAACCGTAGTTGGGCAAACTTCATTATCGGGGATAATTCCATCAGGAGAGAATAGCTTCGAGTGCCTCCCTGATGATTTATGTAGGATGCCACAGCTCTGTTGTCTGTATGTATCCTTACCCAGGCATGCCTTAAAAGAGGACGGAACCCTATTAATGCCTTGAGAACAGCTCTCATTTCTCTTAAGTTTGAGTGAAGTTTTGACTCCTTCCATGACCAAGCTCCTTGAATCCAAGAGTCGTTCAGGTGTGCTCCCCATCCCAGGAGGCTGGCGTCTGTAGTTATGGTCATCCAGACCGGCTCTTCCAGGGGAAACCCATGGAGAAGGTGTTCTTCTCTCGTCCACCAGAGTAGTTCTTTTGAAATCCTCGGGAGAGAATGAATCTTCTGATCCCAATTCTCGGAGCTCTTTTTGAACTGTAGGAGGAAGTGTCTTTGAATGGGTCGCATCCTCCATTGGGCCCATTTTACTAGACCAATCGTGGACGTAAGGGACCCTAAGAGGCTCATGAATTCCCTTGCTGTGACAAAGGACTTTAGGCGCATGCTTCTGATCTTTTTTATTATTCGATCTTTCCTGTCTGAAGACAGAGATACCAGGCCATTCACCGAGTCTATATTTGCTCCCAGGAATATCATCTTCTGAGAAGGCACCAATGAGCTCTTCTTGGGGTTTATCAGCCAGCCATGATCTTGAAGGCATTTGATGGTCATTTCCGTATGGACCTCTACTATCTGGCTGGAAGGACCTACGATCAAGAAATCGTCTAGATAATGAAAGACCTCGATGTTCTTCGTTCTTATGAAGGCCACCAGAGAGACTAGAACCTTCGTGAACGTTCTGGGAGCCAGGCTTAATCCGAAAGGAAGACCCTTGAACTGGAAATGATTGCCTGATATCCAAAACCTCAGAAACCGGCGATGACTGATGTGAATCGGAATCTGATAGTAGGCGTCCTTTAGATCGATGGAAGTCATCCAGGTCCCTATCTTGATGTTGGGCAGGATAGTGGAAATAGACTCCATCTTGAACGTTCTTGGAACTAAATAAGTGTTCAGAACTTTTAGGTCCAAGATCAGCCGCCACTTCCCTTGAGGTTTCGGGGCCAAGAATATAGTAGAGTAGAGGCCTCTGTAAAGGTCTTCGTAAGGTACTTCCTCTATGACCTGATTCCGCAGTAGTTGTGAGATGATGTCGTTCAGAGCAACTTCTTTTCTTCCTTTTGCCACTCTTGAACGGACAAAGGAGGTTAGAGCTGGGAATTCTTTGAATTCTATCTTGTATCCTTCTTTGAGGATAGAAAGAACCCAAGAATCTTGAATATTTCTGGCCCAAACCGGATAAAAGAAGCGAAGTCTGCCTCCTATAACATCTGGCTGGGCCAGCAAACGTTCAGAAGCTTTTATTAGCTGGTCTAGATCCCCTTCCTCTGACCGGTTTAGATGAAGTTGACTGATAGTTTCTCCAATTAGAGTTCCTGGAGTATTCTCTTCCGGGCCTGTATGCTCTGACGTCTCGAAAGGATCGGTCTCTGAATTTTTTATCCTTCCCGTAGGAAGCCCCATATCTTCTTTTTCCTTGAGGTAGAAAAGCTTTTCGTCCATCTGCTGCTTTATGGATAGCATCTTCCAGTACTTTGCCAAAAAGAAGGTCGCCTTGAAAAGGGAGCGCACAAAGAGAGGCCTTAGAGGCGTAATCTGCCCCCCAAGAGTGTAGCCACAATGCTCTCCTGGAGGCTACAGACAGCGCCATACTTTTAGCTACCATTTTGGTGAGATCCAGGGAAGCTTCCGAACAGAATTCTGTGGCCAGTTTAAAATCATTAAGACCTTCCAATAGGCGTTCTCTACGCACTCCCCCAGAGATGTCTTCTTCTAGATTATTCACCCATATCTTAAGAGCTCTGGACAAGGTGGTAAGGGCAATTGCTGGGTGTAAAGCTGATCCCAATGCCAGGTATGCCTTATTCAGGTCGGCGTCTAATCGCTTTTCCATTGGCTCCCTTAAATATGCCATAGAGTCTATAGGAAGAGTCGTTCTTTTTGCCATGTGAATGACCGCTGCGTCAATTTTCGGAATCGACATCCATGGCTTGCAATCCTCAGGAGCATACGGGTATAGTCTAGGAATTTTATTCTTTAGAGTTACCTTCCTCTCAGGTCTATTCCATTCTTCAGCAATGACTTCCTTGATGGCCGAATGCACTGGAAAAGAGGGTCTGTTAGGCTTCAGGTCTTCAAAGTATCTGTCGGACTCCTTCTTCTCCTTGCTCTCTTCAGGGATTCTTAACGTGTCTCTGATAAGACAAACCAATTTATCTACCGACCTTGAATCCAGTGATTTTGAGTCATATTCATCCTCCTCTTCCTCAGAATAGTCTTCCATCATATCAGACTCTTCTTCAGATTCCACATAATTCTCCACTCTTGGACGTTTAGAGATAGACATCTTATTAGAGGCTTTAAACCCTTCAGCAATAGCTTCCGATATCCATTTCTTTAAGTCCGTCTGAGGGGAACTGTCTTTCGCTGCTTCCGTCAGGCAAGATCTGCACAAATTATTTCCTGGAGGAGCCACTTGGTTGCAGTTTGTACATCGGTTAGACTTTTCTCGATATTTTCTGGGAGATAATTCTTGAGATTTTTCTGGGCTGAAATAGAGGCCAATATGAAACATATTATAGGCCTGTAGTGGCACTCTTTTCCCCCCTATTATAGAAGAATATATGTGGCTCACCTATGTCTTCTAGAGCGAGATCTTGAGGCAGAGGGAGAAGCCATCTAGAAAATAAAACACTTATTGCAGAACCAATGTAAATTAAACTGAAAATTTAAAGATTGTGAAAAAATTTAAAGTAGGAATTTTACCTTAAAAACCAGTTTCTGGAGGAAAAAGGAAGCTTTCCTTGTTACCAGATGCTCAGGGAAGATACAAGGATCAATTTTGAGCGATTTTAGAATTTTCGGATTTTTGGCGCGATATACCTTTAAGCGCGCAATTAACCCGCGCATGCGCAGTACCGTCGGCGTCCGGCGGCCGCTTTGCGCATGCGCCGGCAATCCGAGCACAGAAGAGCAGGATCGGAGGATACACAGACCCTGCCAGTCAGTCAGAATGAAGGTAAGGACCAACTGACCAAGAAAACAGATAGATGATCCGATTTTAGAGCAAGATATCTTGTTCTCTCCATAAGAATACAAGAAAGAATATACAGGTAAAAAAAAAAAAAGAAAAGAAAACTTACCCTGGCTTCTCCAAAACACTGACCTCAGATCAGGGGGGGGGGGGTGGATGTCATAAGGGGAAATTTTTAAGGCAACAGCCGACCCCACATCATGTATAATAGAATAATGTCTCCCATAATAGTACAGATACTAATCTGTACTAAACTCAGTTAGTCCTGCCCGTGCAGGATGTTTACTGAGTTCTTCAGATGAAGAGAGGCTGAACTTCATCTGGAGGCCCATGGTACACATGGGAAGGTGGCCCAAAATAAAACATCCTGTGTGTCCTGAAAGGACAGGAAAAAAGACTGTGGGATGGAAGGAGGAGGGACCTTTTATACCCAGTCTGGTCTGGATTAATTGATTTTATCCTGTCCTGTTCCTGATTGGGGCGGAGCTACCCATAAGTGATGCTGCCATGATTAGCCAGGAAATATATATATATACACTGCTGTGTAAGGGTGCTGTTAGTGTTCTGTGTGTGTGTGAATTTGTTTGGAGGGATTGTGTGTGGGGGTAGTGGAACAGATTAGGAAATAGTTCCCCTCCGTTCTTACCTTTTGCCAGGGAGGGGGGATCCTTGCTGCCATCCATGATCCCTGGTGGTCCTAGTGTGAGTGAGCTCTAGCCTGCAGGGAACACAGCGCGGGCCACGGGGATTAGGGTGTGCCCAGGCACACTCGTGCGGTTTGTTAATGTCTATGTGTCTGTTTCAATATGTATAGGAATTTGTTCGAATTATTTTCAAACTATAGTCTGGCCCCAAACAGTGTTAAAAAGTTTAAGGACCCCTGCTTTAAATGATACAAGGGTGAATAGTATTTTAAGCTAACATCTTGTGTTTAATCACCAAACTGTGAATTGTAAGTTAAATTTAGAAATTTGGGAGAACACTTTTTGTCTAGGTTTAGCAGTTTGCTGGTTGGTGAATAAACCATTGGTTGTCACATTGTGTGCTGTGTAATCCCTGGAATGATTCCTATCCCTTATAGACCAGTTATGGGGACGGTGTGAAACAACACCAACTCTATTTTTATTTTCTCTTGTTTTTTAGTGATAGGGGTAAATTTAATTTACATAAGGGTGCATTGGATTGCTGATAGCCACCTATTATTGTGATGCAACAAGTTTCCAATGTATCCAGCTTTATTTCTTGCAGTTTAAATATGTTCAGGTCTCTGGATGCTTCACTCACAGGGAGGTTACACACGTCATATAATGGAGAGCAACAATGCAAGAAACATAAAATGATGGCGAGTAGATAAATGGTAGGATGCACTGGAACATAATCCACCTGCTTGCTTCACATTTTATTCCCTTCTCTCTTTACCAAAATGAGGGTAACCATGGTTTAATGACCTAAACCATTCAGAGGGAATTAAAGGGACTGTCCAGTGCCAGGAAAACAATGCGTTTTTCTGGCACTGCAGGTCCCCTCTCCCTCCCACCTCCGGTTGCTGAAGGGGTCAAAACCCCTTAGTGACTTACCAGAGGCAACGACGATGTCCCTCGGCCCTGCTTCTTGGTCCGCCCACGCTCCTCCCCATCACCATGTCAGCCGGGGCGGGAGACCTAATGCGTATATGCGGCAATGCCGCGCACGCGCATTAGACCTCCCCATAGGAAAGCATTGAAAAATGCTTCCCTATGGGGATTTTAGCGACGCTGGAGGTCCTCACATAGCGTGAGGACGTCCAGCGACGCTATAGCACAGAAAATCTGTGCTATAATCCCAGAAGTGCCCTCTAGTGGCTGTCTAGTAGACAGCCACTAGGGGTGGAGTTAACCCTGAAAGGTAATTATTGCAGTTTACAAAAACTGCAATAATTACAGTTGCAGGGTTAAGGGTAGTGGGAGTTTGCACCCAGACCATTCCAATGGGCAGAAGTGGTCTGGGTGCCTGGAGTGTCCCTTTAAGTTCAGGGCTGAAGAAATATTCTGATTGTAAAGATTTTGTTATAAATTTAATTACCCCTTATTTCCTTGCACCCACTAAGTTTGTCAAATATTTTTGTTTCTATTAATCCAGTTTCCCCCCTAACAATATATTCCTTTTTCTATCTTCCTTTTATCAAAGGCACGTTTTCCCCAGAGGGAGAATTTCCAGCCTTCCTGCAATAGCTTTTTCTTTAAACAGCTTTTTTTTTTTTAAATCAAGGGGACACTAAATGTATTGGTCTGGGTGCAGTGCCCGTGTCATTTTAACCCTTCCGTGTAAAACACTGCCGTCTAGTAGATACAGCAATGTTTTAAATACGCCTCTAGTGGCAGTCTTCCTGTAAGCCACTAGAGGCTCTTCCCTTATAAGAACCAAGTCAGACTCAGTTCTTTAATCGAGAGCATTTGATTGGCGCAGTGTTTTGCCAAGCATGCAGACTAGTCTCCCAATGCTTCTGTATGGAGAAGCCCTCAAATGGCTGAGACCATCAATATTGATTATGTCAGCCAAGAAGGCAGGGTAGGACATAAGATCAGTAAGTCTTTCTTTTTACACCCTCACAGGTTACTATTGTACAAAACCCTGCTCTGATTGCAAACACCCACTAGTAATTTCACAAACAAAACTGTGTTAATGTTACTACTCAGTCTTCATTTTTCAGCAACAGAACAATTGTATGAATTACATCTTAATAAATAAATAAATCTGAGCCACCTACATATTTAAAGGAACACTCCAATTAAAATGTATTTAATTTTATTGGGGTACTTCTTGACCTCTTTAGAGTACCGAACTCACTTTTATTCCAACTTTACAAGAGTCTCCTAACTGCAGCTTCAATCCTTCTCATGTAAAAGAGATACTATAGTGGTAGTATACAAATCTGTATTCCTAGCACTAGAGCTCCCTCAATGGTTTGGGGGTGCTAATTGACTGACACTGGATGTCCTCAAGCAGAGCGTGAGGACGTCCAGCGTCAGGAAGCCAAATGTCGTCTAACCACCATGAAGTGCCTCTAGTGGCTGTCTGATTGACAGCCACTTTAGGCAGTCTTATACTGCAAGGTAATTATTGCAGTTTTCCAGGAACTGCAATAATTACTATTGCAGGGTTAAGGGGACATGAACACTGCACACAGGCCGTTTCAAAGAACTAAAGTGGTCTGAGTGCCTAATGATGACTTGTGTCCAATCAGTGTTTCCACATGAAACTACCAAGGGGTGTTATTAAATCAGTACATTTATAAAACAAGCCTGCAGAGATATGCTAGTAGCCCCTAAAGCTAGTTAGCATTTAGCAAAAAACTTTTGCAGAAACACAAAAAAGTTGCATATTTTAGGTCAAAATAGTCAGTTTATTCAACTTTACATTTTCCATCTCTGTTATTAAACTAAATTCCTTTGTTCAAACTCAGTTACTGGTTTAGTGAATAACTCCCTTGTATTCTCCACGTTTTGCTTTCCTTAAAACCCAGTAATCGAAAAAACTCGCCCTATTCAATGTATTAGTATAACTGCAACACAGGTCCTGTAATTAGCCCCTCCATGCACTCTACAAGGACAAATGATACTTCAGTGCTGAGCTGGTCACCCATTGGGGTTCTTCACTAGAATTCACCAAGGAATTGTAAATGGTAAGCCAAATCTGAAAAATGTTTTGAAGCTCAGCAATTTGCAATTCACTCTCTGGTAAATTTCCAATAATTTGTGGTTTTGCAAATAACTGAATATAAGCCATTTTTCTCAAACACCGTAGAAAATATAGTTTCATGGAACAATGGAAATCGCCTCCAGTGCTGTGGCTCATTTATACCATTCACTGTCTATTGGGTGTGATATTTACCTTACTCCTAACAGGGTTCATAAAATTGACATTTGATTTTTTTCATGATCGGTTGCAAAGTACAGACCCAATAACAAGTGAGACTTCTTTTTTTTTCTGTAATGCATAGTAACCATATATAAAAGACACCAGAGAGAGAGAGAACAAATCTCTAAACACTGTTTGTAAAAAAAAAAATAAACTAAGAAGACTTTGCAAAACCTAAACAGAGAGGTTTGTTTCAAGCATTGTCCCATTCCAAATAAATGTTCTTAATCCCAATATTTCAAGAGACGAACAAGACAAAGTCCACTAATGTTCTACAATGTTTTCCATTGGATTGTTCTTATGAAGCCTTTATCTGCTTCTTCAGTTCTTCCGCCCTCTGTTTCTGATAGTCCAGCATGCAGTCTTTAAATTGCTGGACTTGTGTCTGACACTGTCTCCAGTCCTGGTGCTCTGCCATGCACTCCTGCACGGCATAATGAGCTGCTGCACATCCTGTGCGAACAATCATCTGATCAACAGGGTCCTCTTCATCATCCGGCTTCCGTGTGCGATTATGAGGTTGTTGGACTGGAAAAGACATTTTCGTATACCTGGAGGTGGAAATAAAATTGGGAGCAATTTCATTATCATACCAGGTCTCTCTCAATGCCATCCGCATTTACATCACAAATTTTACTTATTTTGGTTTGTAAAATAAAAATAGCCAGAAGTTGAGAATTTTACAAACTACAATGTAAAGACAATTGCATAAACAAAAATAAGTTAGAACTATTAAAGGAACACTATAGTCACCTAAATTTCTTTAGCTAAATAAAGCAGTTTTAGTGTATAGATCATTCCCCTGCAATTTCACTGCTCAATTTACTGTCATTTAGGAGTTAAATCCCTTTGTTTCTGTTTATGCAGCCCTAGCCACACCTCCCCTGGCTATGATTGACAGAGCCTGCATGAAAAAAAAACTGGTTTCACTTTCAAACAGATGTAATTTACCTTAAATAATTGTATCTCAATCTCTAAATTGAACTTTAATCACATACAGGAGGCTCTTGCAGGGTCTAGCAAGCTATTAACATAGCAGGGGATAAGACAATCTTAATTAAACAGAACTTGCAATAAAGAAAGCCTAAATAGGGCTCTCTTTACAGGAAGTGTTTATGGAAGGCTGTGCAAGTCACATGCAGGGAGGTGTGACTAGGGTTAATAAACAAAGGGATTTAAATCCTAAATGGCAGAGGATTGAGCAGTGAGGCTGCAGAGGCATGTTCTATACACCAAAACTGCTTCATTAAGCTAAAGTTGTTCAGGTGACGATAGTGTCCCTTTAACCTATACGTAATACAAGGTAAATCAGCAGTGAATGTATATTTCTACAGGATAAAATTACCCAAATGCAGGGTATCCTTTGTTGCTAATGGCAGTTTAATATTATGAAATGAACAATGAATTGCAGAATTATGGCCAAATAACTTTTAATAAAAAAGTTCTCCCAACTATTGCAACAATTTAAGTATTTTCAATTTCTCATTGTTTTTACATTTTAATAACTAAACTTAAATATTATTTATTACATTTTAACCCTTTCAGATAACCCTGGAAAGAGGATCTTAATCTGTAATTTATTGCTTTAGTTATTTCTGAATTATTTAAGTTTGTTTTTTTTGTTTTTCTAAACATTTTCCTGGCAAAATAAAATCTTTACCATTTAATTTACTAAACAATGACTTGTGATAAAGAAATTGAAAAACACAAGCCTGAAAATGGAGCTGGATATTTTCTTAGACTTTAATTTGTCAAATTCAAAGTTTAGTGAATAAACCAATATCTCCATTCAGTCTGTGTTCAGGCTATGGATTCTCTGTGATTTCCAATCACTAGATTTATTGATTAGTTTCCTCTCACCATGAGCTGTCTCCTTGCCTTGTTTGGGATCACACAGAAAGGGCACAAGATGCACTTCCGGGTGTCACTAGCACATGGGTTAGTGGAGGAATGAACTTCCGGGTAAGGACAGATCTGCTTCCGGGTGATGAGGCTGCAGTATGGGGTCTGCCAGGATCTTTATCCAGAGTGACTGGCAACAAACCCTGCGGTGAGAGGGGATACTGCCCACTGCAATATATAGTGATACAAAGTATCCCATGATAATCAGACTGTGTATATAGTGATACAGAGTATCCCATGATAATCAGACTGTGTATATAGTGATACAGAGTATCCCATGATAATCAGACTGTATATATAGTGATACAGAGTATCCCATGATAATCAGACTGTGTATATAATGATACAGAGTATCCCACGATAATCAGACTGTATATATAGTGATACAGAGTATCCCATGATAATCAGACTGTGTATATAGTGATACAGAGTATCCCATGATAATCAGACTGTGTATATATAGTGATAAAGAGTATCCCATGATGATCAGACTGTATATATAGTGATACAGAGTATCCCATGATAATCAGACAGTATATATAGTGATACAGAGTATCCCATGATAATCAGACTGTATATATAGTGATACAGAGTATCCCATGATAATCAGACTGTGTATATAGTGATACAGAGTACCCCATGATAATCAGACTGTGTATATAGTGGTACAGAGTATCCCATGATAATCAGACTGTGTATATAGTGATACAGAGTATCCCATGATAATCAGACTGTGTATATAGTTATACAGAGTATCCCATGATAATCAGACTGTGTATATATAGTGATACAGAGTATCCCATGATAATCAGACTGTATATATAGTGATACAGAGTATCCCATGATAATCAGACTGTGTATATATAGTGATACAGAGTATCCCATGATAATCACACTGTGTAAATAGTGATACAGAGTATCCCATGATAATCAGACTGTGTATATATAGTGATACAGAGTATCCCATGATAATCAGACTGTGTAAATAGTGATACAGAGTATACCATGATAATCAGACTGTGTATATAGTGATAAGAGTATCCCATGATAATCAGACCATATATATAGTGATACAGAGTATTCCATGATAATCAGACTGTATATATAGTGATACAGAGTATCCCATGATAATCAGACTGTGTATATAGTGATACAGAGTATCCCATGATAATCAGACTGTGTATATAGTTATACAGAGTATCCCATGATAATCAGACTGTGTATATATAGTGATACAGAGTATCCCATGATAATCAGACTGTATATATAGTGATACAGAGTATCCCATGATAATCAGACTGTGTATATATAGTGATACAGAGTATCCCATGATAATCACACTGTGTAAATAGTGATACAGAGTATCCCATGATAATCAGACTGTGTATATATAGTGATACAGAGTATCCCATGATAATCAGACTGTGTAAATAGTGATACAGAGTATACCATGATAATCAGACTGTGTATATAGTGATAAGAGTATCCCATGATAATCAGACTGTGTAAATAGTGATACAGAGTATTCCATGATAATCAGACTGTATATATAGTGATACAGAGCATCCCATGATAATCAGACTGTGTATATAGCGATACAGAGTATCCCATGATAATCAGACTGTGTATATAGCGATACAGAGTATCCCATGATAATCAGACCGTGTATATAGTGATTCAAAGTATCCCAAGTGATTAATCAGACAGAGCGCAGAGCCTTCTCTCTCTGTCCAGTAACTGAGTGCGGAGCCTTCTCTCTCTGTCCAGTAACTGAGTGCGGAGCCTTCTCTCTCTGTCCAGTAACTGAGTGCGGAGCCTTCTCTCTCTGTCCAGTAACTGAGTGCGGAGCCTTCTCTCTCTGTCCAGTAACTGAGTGCGGAGCCTTCTCTCTCTGTCCAGTAACTGAGTGCAGAGCCTTCTCTCTCTGTCCAGTAACTGAGTGCAGAGCCTTCTCTCTCTGTCCAGTAACTGAGTGCAGAGCCTTCTCTCTCTGTCCAGTAACTGAGTGCAGAGCCTTCTCTCTCTGTCCAGTAACTGAGTGCAGAGCCTTCTCTCTCTGTCCAGTAACTGAGTGCAGAGCCTTCTCTCTCTGTCCAGTAACTGAGTGCAGAGCCTTCTCTCTCTGTCCAGTAACTGAGTGCAGAGCCTTCTCTCTCTGTCCAGTAACTGAGTGCAGAGCCTTCTCTCTCTGTCCAGTAACTGAGTGCAGAGCCTTCTCTCTCTGTCCAGTAACTGAGTGCAGAGCCTTCTCTCTCTGTCCAGTAACTGAGTGCAGAGCCTTCTCTCTCTGTCCAGTAACTGAGTGCAGAGCCTTCTCTCTCTGTCCAGTAACTGAGTGCAGAGCCTTCTCTCTCTGTCCAGTAACTGAGTGCAGAGCCTTCTCTCTCTGTCCAGTAACTGAGTGCAGAGCCTTCTCTCTCTGTCCAGTAACTGAGTGCAGAGCCTTCTCTCTCTGTCCAGTAACTGAGTGCAGAGCCTTCTCTCTCTGTCCAGTAACTGAGTGCAGAGCCTTCTCTCTCTGTCCAGTAACTGAGTGCAGAGCCTTCTCTCTCTGTCCAGTAACTGAGTGCAGAGCCTTCTCTCTCTGTCCAGTAACTGAGTGCAGAGCCTTCTCTCTCTGTCCAGTAACTGAGCGCAGAGCCTTCTCTCTCTGTCCAGTAACTGAGCGCAGAGCCTTCTCTCTCTGTCCAGTAACTGAGCGCAGAGCCTTCTCTCTCTGTCCAGTAACTGAGCGCAGAGCCTTCTCTCTCTGTCCAGTAACTGAGCGCAGAGCCTTCTCTCTCTGTCCAGTAACTGAGCGCAGAGCCTTCACTCTCTGTCCAGTAACTGAGCGCAGAGCCTTCACTCTCTGTCCAGTAACTGAGCGCAGAGCCTTCTCTCTCTGTCCAGTAACTGAGCGCAGAGCCTTCTCTCTCTGTCCAGTAACTGAGCGCAGAGCCTTCTCTCTCTGTCCAGTAACTGAGCGCAGAGCCTTCTCTCTCTGTCCAGTAACTGAACGCAGAGCCTTCTCTCTCTGTCCAGTAACTGAACGCAGAGCCTTCTCTCTCTGTCCAGTAACTGAGTGCAGAGCCTTCTCTCTCTGTCCAGTAACTGAGTGCAGAGCCTTCTCTCTCTGTCCAGTAACTGAGTGCAGAGCCTTCTCTCTCTGTCCAGTAACTGAGTGCAGAGCCTTCTCTCTCTGTCCAGTAACTGAGTGCAGAGCCTTCTCTCTCTGTCCAGTAACTGAGTGCAGAGCCTTCTCTCTCTGTCCAGTAACTGAACGCAGAGCCTTCTCTCTCTGTCCAGTAACTGAGTGCAGAGCCTTCTCTCTCTGTCCAGTAACTGAGTGCAGAGCCTTCTCTCTCTGTCCAGTAACTGAGTGCAGAGCCTTCTCTCTCTGTCCAGTAACTGAGTGCAGAGCCTTCTCTCTCTGTCCAGTAACTGAGTGCAGAGCCTTCTCTCTCTGTCCAGTAACTGAGTGCAGAGCCTTCTCTCTCTGTCCAGTAACTGAGTGCAGAGCCTTCTCTCTCTGTCCAGTAACTGAGTGCAGAGCCTTCTCTCTCTGTCCAGTAACTGAGTGCAGAGCCTTCTCTCTCTGTCCAGTAACTGAGTGCAGAGCCTTCTCTCTCTGTCCAGTAACTGAGTGCAGAGCCTTCTCTCTCTGTCCAGTAACTGAGTGCAGAGCCTTTTCTCTCTGTCCAGTAACTGTAACTTGTGTCTGTTTAACAAACTAATATGTTTTCTCTGCAGGAAGGCTGATGGCGAAGCGTGGGTGTCTTGTAAGATTGCAGGTATGTTTATTGTGAGTGATGGTTTTATTCCTGGCTGTGCCACCCTGACCTGTGTTCCCCAAGTGATCCCAGCTGCCATTTAATTAATACTGTTTATCGTTGCTTGTACACATCGATGGGAAGCTTGTTAAATAATGCCACCTTACAAATATTACATTCAAATCCTGCAGGTAGAAAATAAACCGTTTATTTAATGAGACGCCAATTCACTGTGATTTGTAATTACACTAATGAAATGTGAAAAATAAAAACCAAAACATACATTCTATAATTGCATAATACAGGATATATTTAATATATGATATTATAATAAGCAGGTCCTAAAAGACCCAGCAATAACCAGCACAATGTCTCAAATGCACATTTTGTTGGTTTATAACATTAGGTTTATTCATTGTGCATTTTTTTCTCATTTTGACCCAGAAAGCTGCAATTCTCTGGTTATTTCTCCACAATTCCTAGTTTGTCATCCACTGCTTTGACGGCCACTAGACTGGTATAGGAGCGTATCACTTAACAAACGCTGACCCACTTATTTACTACAGCCAGTATGCAAAACGCATTTCATATTTAAGGCCAGATAAGAAGTAAAAGTGAATTCTCACGTTAGTTAAACACCGCTGTCAGTGGGAATTGTCATTGTCCTTGTTTATCACAAAGTCTCACACTAAAATGTGAATGTTCTCTTTAACAGGGAAACCTACAATTTACGGATGTCTGAAATGCCTGGGGGTTGGTTCCGATGGCATTCCCCATATCACGTCCTCAGATGAATTTGTTGTACATGAAGTCACAAAGGTACGTTGTAACTGCTTGTTGAAATGCAATTAAAGGAAAACTGCAGGCACCGTTACCACTTTACTCACCATTTAACACAGGTATTCCATCCCCAGCAGACTGCAGCCCTGCCTCTAACAACCAAATGGCTACTTCAGTCATAGCTTGAGAACATCCCAATCCCTGGTATAAATTAGTACGGTATCGCAGACTAATGGTTTACTAACCAGCAAAGATGGATCCCATCTTTATAAACAAATATAACATTAAAGGACCACTATAGTGTCAGAAAAACAAACTTGTTTTCCTGACACTATATAATCCTTAGGTTCCCACCACCCTCAGGGCCCCCTTCCCGCTGGGTTGAAGGGGTTAAAACCCATTCAGACACTTAGCTTTATCCAGTGCTGGGCTCCCTCGGCGCTGGTGACTTGTGGAGCCGAATGCGCATGCGCGGTCAGAGCCGCGCGCACATAAAAAAATTTCTCAATGCTTTCCTATGGACGTTCTGCGTGCTTAATGTGATTTTCTCATTGAGCGTCGGGGAAGCGCCTCTAGCAGCTGTCAGGAAGACAGCAACTAGAGGCTGGATTAACCCTTAATGTAAACATACAGCTGCAGGGTAAAAACCTGGGGGACCTGGCACCCAGACCACTTCATTGAGCTGAAGTGGTCTGGGTGACTATAGTGGTCCTTTAACAAAGTTTTCAATGAACCTAAAAACACTGGTGCCTGGTTTCACAGACCTGACAACAAACTCAGGTTAAACCTGGGAAACATGGCAATTGGGTTGTAGTTCATCCAAATTGGGTTTTGTAGCCTTTAGCTTACATAGAGCTATTCTTAACCCTCCTTCATGAGCTAAACACAAACAGTATAAAGCTGTGGACTGCTTATATGTTCGGCTTTATTCTGCAAAATAATCTTTTTCAGATCACTGTTATATTTTTATATTTATATTTGCAGTTCAACCATCGCACAAAAGCCAAGTGGATAATTTAAAAGCAGACACAGATAACGTATTCTTTAGATAAATTGTTTGCAATAGGTAAACACTGTTCTTACTGTTTAGGAGGTGTTGGGGAAAGAAGCACACGTTCAGATTGCTGTTACTGCGGATGTGACATGTCACGGCTGTGGGTGTTTGATCGTATGATTTTTTTGGTCATTGTTATCAGAGCATGCGCCTGTGTGCTTTCGAGATGGTTACTCTGCATCTTGCATTTCTTGCAGAAAAGTATATCTGTCTCCTGTCCCAGGGAAAACACATCCTCCAAATTTCTGTCTCCGTACACTGGCTTCGCGAGAATCCATGGGAAAAGTGTAAGGTATTTTTACATATGTCTTTTTTTATTTTTACGTCTTCCGTTCTTTTCCGTTCTGTGTGTTTTTAGGTTTTTTTTAAAAAAAATAAAAAAATAGAACAATATTTAAAAAAGTAAAATAAAAGGAATTCTAAATGGGGGAAAAACCCACCAACAATGGTGCAATCATTGCATAAACCAGTGTGAGGTTTTACCTGAATTCTAATAAACAGGCAAACTGTGTTTCCTTACAAACTGCGTTGAATCGTGTTTAACTGTCAGTACAGTAAACCAGGAAAATTCTGTTAAAGGAACACTATAGTCACCTAAATTACTTTTATAGTCAGCTAAATAAAGCAGTTTTAGTGTATAGATCATTCCCCTGCAATTTCACTGCTCAATTCGCTGTCATTTAGGAGTTAAATCAATTTGTTTCTGTTTATGCAGCCCTAGCCACACCTTCCCTGGCTATGATTGACAGAGCCTGCATGGAAAAAAAACTGGTTTCACTTTCAAACAGATGTAATTTACCTTAAATAATTGTATCTCAATCTCTAAATTGAACTTTTATTACATACAGGAGGCTCTTGCAGGGTCTAGCAAGCTATTAACATAGCAGGGGATGAGAAAATCTTAATTAAACAGAACTTGCAATAAAGAAAGCCTAAATAGGGCTCTCTTTACAGGAAGTGTTTATGGAAGGCTGTGCAAGTCACATGCAGGGAGGTGTGACTAGGGTTCATAAACAAAGGGATTTAACTCCTAAATGGCAGAGGATTGAGCAGTGAGGCTGCAGGGGCATGTTCTATACACCAAAACTGTTTCATTAAAGGACCACTCTAGTGCCAGGAAAACATACTCGTGCCCTGAGGGTGCCCCCACCCTCAGGGTCCCCCTCCCGCACGGCTCTGGAAAGGGGAAAAGGGGTAAAACTTACCTTTTTCCAGCACTGGGCGGGGAGCTCTCCTCCTCCTCTCCGCCCCGTCGGCTAAATGCGCACGCGCGGCAAGAGCTGCGCGCGCATTCAGCCGGTCGCATAGGAAAGCATTTACAATGCTTTCCTATGGACGCTTGCGTGCTCTCACTGTGATTTTCACAGTGAGAATCACGCAAGCGCCTCTAGCGGCTGTCAGTGAGACAGCCACTAGAGGACATAGGGGGAAGGCTTAACCAATTTATAAACATAGCAGTTTCTCTGAAACTGCTATGTTTATAAAAAAATGCGTTAACCCTAGCTGGACCTGGCACCCAGACCACCTCATTAAGCTGAAGTGGTCTGGGTGCCTAGAGTGGTCCTTTAAGCTAAAGTTGTTCAGGTGACTATATTATCCCTTTAAACGTTTAAAAGCAACTTGCACAGAAATTGATTTTTAAAAGCCGACTATAGATTAGCGCTGGTAAGAAACCAAAAAAAAAGTTAAAAAAAATTGACATTCACTTGCATTTTTTATTTATGTCATGTACATGGAATTTACGGTTAATTCCCCCCCTTTAATGTTGAAAGAGAATCTTCTAAGTGTGTTAAATGATTAACGCATGGTACCTGCCGTTTATAACACACTGTATGAAGCTGTTCCTGAAACGAGAGATACTTTGACTCTCGTGATTCCGTGTGTTTGCACGGAATTATGGGTAGACGCAAGACGCCATACTGATAGCAGAGCGTCAAATTAGTTTATCTGTATTATACACAAAACATTTATTTTGGTATTAACTGCACATTTTTGTAAATATGAAATATTATTAAAGTCCTACGGGTACTCTTTATTTAGTTGCTTTTTGTATTATTTTGTGCTTATTAAAAGAAAGACTGCACTCACCCGAACATGTAAATTTTTTTTTATAAACTGCTATATTAGTGCAATATAGAAAATACAGTGCACTTACCTTGTGACTCATTATAAAGAGAACAACATTATTAAATGATCGTACATTGTGTGAGCCTGCCATAAAATGTAACACATTGAGGTATCAGACCTATTCAATGCATGATAATACATTGGTTTTTTTTTGTGTTACGTGTTTTTAACAATTTTGTGATCTTTAAAATTAGTTTGAAGTGGATTCTCTGTGTGTGTGTGTGTGTGTGTGTGTGTGTATGTATGTATGTATTAGTGATGTGATGTGTGTGTGTGTGTGTGTGTGTGTGTGTGTGTATATATATATATATATATATATATATATATATATATATATATATATATATAATGTTTAAATACCTCTGTCAGATTCCTTTATGATTCTTTGTCTCCCCTCCTTCCACCAGATAACCTGCATGGATGTGTCCAGCGGAGGGGGACTGGGGCTCTCTACCAGTACAGATGGATCTATGAAGATCTGGCAAACTAATAACGGGGAAATTAGAGTAAGTTCGATTGCTCTGTGTTTAATTAACCCTTTGAATGTCTAAAATAACAATTATGTAAACCCAGATATGTAAGGACTATATAACACAGCTACTAAAACATAGCAACAAATGTCAACATTTCTCAGACTCTAGTCCTTAGAGCTTACAATCGCAAACTCCATTCTGTATGTTAAACTCCGCATGTACTGGCAAATATCAATATCACGTTTAACGTCTGCCAGTTTACCAGTCAGGACTGACCCCCATCCCCTGCACAGTACAGATGGACGTTACAATATTAAAGGGACAGTGTATCATCCAAATCACTTTAATCTGCAGGATTTCAGCCGCATTCTCTCTTTGTCTTCAGTCGAATGTTGAGCCATCCCATAAAATTCTAGAATGTAGAGTTTAGTTGTTCTCATTTCTTTAGTGAAATTACCGTCAGTGTTTTTTACTAAAGCCAAAATAGAGGGATGAAGTTGGTGACGCCTGCTGCTTCGGTCATGTTTCCCAGCAGATCCCTGACGATGAGTGGATTGTTTGTGGAGTGTTTGTAGCGCTGTAATATGTTCTCGTACAATGGACGGACCACCCAGGTGATAACGTTGTGTGTTTTGTTCCTTCTGCAGAGGGTTCTGGAAGGTCACATTTATGATGTAAACTGCTGCATGTTCTTCCCCTCCGGGATGGTGGTGCTCAGCGGAGGGATGGATTCTCAGATTAAGATCTGGTCGGTGGAAGACGCCAGCTGCCCGGTTACCTTTAAAGGTCATCAAGCAGGTAACCAGGACCGTAGCTCCCCCGGCCTGAAATCCCATGTACCTCTATAGAGACTTATTGTCACATAATGGAATATTACTGAGTACAGCCGCTTTATTTATTTATTTTTTTATCACAAAAACTCAACAATTCTTCTTACACTAAAATATATCTCAGCATGCATCTCACTTGCTGTTTTTTGATTGGTTGCTAAATTCTGCTATTGCAAGCTTGATTTAATAATATCTACAAGAATTCGCAGACGAGGCATTGGGTTACTTTAACTTGCGTCATCTTTTACCATTAGAGTATGTTTAAAAGCAGTCCTGGGCTATTAAAATAAATGGCCAGCTTTTTAAAGGGCCACTAAACACCGTTTGTTTTATTACAGAGATGATCCAGAGAAATGTTTTCCTAATCTCTACCAGCTTCTCTGTTTCTTTAAGGCCAATTCTGTCTCCCATAAGATTGTATGGGAGATGGTTTGTTTATTAATCCGAATCTGCCGATTTTACTAATACTAAGAAGTTTCTAATTATAGAATTCATTGTCATGCACTATCACATAACCTGTGGTATTTTACTACCCGACATTACAAAAGACAAAGGGGGGGGGGGGGTAGGATAGAAAAAATCCACTCCCAAGGGATTCACCGCAAACAGCCCCGTGGGAGAAGCAGAATGTGTATGCGTCATTTTAAAGGTCCTGTTTTGTAGGAATCTTGGACTTGGCGGTGGTGGATCGTGGAAGGAACGTGTTGTCTTGTTCTCGGGATGGCACAGCCAGACTTTGGGATTGCGGTAGATCCTCCTGCCTCGCCGTGGTTGCAGAGTGTGGTGTTCCTATTAACGGCATGTGCATAGGGGTGCCTGACAACACCGTGAACCTGGGATCCCCTGAACAACCACCGAGTAAGTCATTGGGTCCCTATCAGCTTTCTCTATTGGTGGATATAGGTGTTTAATAGGTTAGAGGGAAAAAAAAAGTAAATCTTTTCTTATATCCAGCGTGGGCCAGGCACTCACTCTCCGTTGTTGTGCTGGCCTCAGTGCAAACGTTGTGGTTTTTTTTTCCCCAGAAAGGTGCACTCAGGACTTTGTAGCGCAATAATCATTTTATTGTGTAAAACATTTAAGTTGGCGTTTCAGTCCCGTGTGGACTTTTTTCATGACATCCATACAAAACCATGAAGCACAATATATAGGGTGTAAAACGGAAGTGATCATGCAAGACATCATAAATTAGCTAATAAAATAGCATTAAAAACAATTCCGTATATCAATTAGTTTGACACACGTCTCTAGTGACTGATTCACTCACTGTCGCTGTAGTGATGTGAGCAATAGAGCAGAATGAGAAAAAGTGTGCTGAATATCCCTGTGATAGTGAGAGAGAAAGCTAGTGAACCTCTGAGTGAAATGCAGAAGTAATCCTCATTAAATGCTGAAATAAGAGTTTAAGATTAAGAAATAATGACAGTTCTACTTGCTGTAAAGTAGTCAGAGATAAGTGTTAGGAAGACTCCAGCATAACTCCAGATCATCCAGAGACAGAAACTAGGTAAACGTAAAGTAAGCTCCCAATTCAGAAAATGATGAAGGGAAGTACATGAAAAGTTGTGACCATGTGTTGGTGAAAAATGGTGAAAAATTAGATATCAGTTCTGCAGTCGAAAGTATCAGTTTTAGCACATAAACAGGACTTTGCGGTCAAAAGCATATATGGAGTCTGATATAGGGACATAATGTACAAAATAATAACCAAACGGTATAAATAAATTGTTTTAAAAGTGTCATTTCTTCTAAGCGGTGGTCAAAGATCCACCTTTCACAAGAGACAACACGAACCAAAGTAGAGGACATACATTAAGCCAGGCAACATAAGGACAGAAGCATAAAACAAATCAAGAAACACAATAAAATTAACTCGTAGTGGAACATAGTTAACAGCATGCTATCCAAATGACATGCTGATGCCTCAGCCTAACGCAAGGGTGATCCATAGTATCAGTATATTACACTGAGGCTAAATGAAATTTTATATAAAAAAGTTCCATATAGAATCTAGGAGGACTTACCCTGTAAGAAGCACACCATCTGCTGGAAAATAAAGATAAGGCACGTGTACATGGAAATGTTAGCTATTTATGTCACAGCCAAAAAAACTCTAAAGTAAGTTCTGCTTATTGAGTCCCCCCGGTGCCACAGTCCCTAATCTTCTGGTCCCGGGAAGCCTTGTGTTACAGTAATTCACGATCCCAGGCCCCTCCACGGGGGAGTGGAGGTACGTGGTCGATTTTAATTTGCAATTTGTGCCCTGGGTGTGCCTTGTCTGAACTGGATTATGATGTCATGTGCGAAGTGTTTAATAGAAGTTTAAAAGAAAAAACACATCACAAGAAAAAAAAAAAAAAGTTATATTTTGGGTGATTTTCAATGTTTTATGGAATGGTGTAGTTTCTCGAGAAGTGTCAGTTCCTCTTCGGAGCCAGTGTAGTGCACAAAAGGGAATTTTAAGTTGTCATTTAATAGGTCGATTGTATAAAAGTTAAAATTAATAAATGAAAGAAGAAAATTCCAATCCGTTTTTTAACATAACATTTTGGTTCATTTTAGCACGTTTTCCCTGATAATACCGTGCATTGTGCTTTGTGTTTATATCCCAGGCGACCGCGAAGTGGGGACTGAAGGGAAGTTATTGCTGCTGGCGCGAGAGGATAAAAAGCTGCAGGGAGTGAGTGTGCAAAGTCGTACGCCTGTGAGTACCGCCCAGTGCGACTTACCTGGTCCGCTCTTATAATACATTCAGCATGGCCTGTGATTACTGGAAACATGATTTTTCTAAATGTAACTCCTTACAGCAGTAAGTTAGGAGCCCACTTTTACCCCTTAAGGACCAAACTTCTGGAATAAAAGGGAATCATGACATGTCACACATGTCATGTGTCCTTAAGGGGTTAAAGAATGTTCTCGTGGAATTTGTCCTTTCTCCATATTTGCACATACTGTAATGCAGTGCTCCCCAACCTTTTTATCGCCGCGGAACGGTAAACGTTTGATAATTTTTCCGTGGCCCGCTTGTTTTGATTTAATAAGACAAAAAAAAAAAACAGTCACATATATTAAAAAAACACGCAGACACATACATAGTCAGAAAATCACAAACACAGTCACATAAAGACATAGACTCAAAATTGTGTGTATGTGTGTGTGTGTATGGGGCAGTGTGTGTATGGGGCAGTGTGTGTATGGGGCGCAGTGTTTGTGGGGCAGTGTGTGTAGTGTGTGTATGGGGCAGTGTTTGTGGGGCAGTGTGTCTATGGGGGCAGTGTTTGCGGGGCAGTGTGTGTATGGGGGGGCAGTGTTTGTGGGGCAGTGTGTGTATGGGGCAATGTGTGTAGTGTGTGTATGGGGCAGTGTGTGTAGTGTGTGCATGGGGGCAGTGTTTGTGGGGCAGTGTGTGTAGTGTGTGTGTAGTGTGTGTATGGGGCAGTGTTTGTGGGGCAGTGTGTGTAGTGTGTGCATGGGGGCAGTGTTTGTGGGGAAGTGTGTGTAGTTTGTGTATGGGGCAGTGTGTGTATGGGGGGCAGTGTTTGTGGGGCAGTGTGTGTATGGGGCAATGTGTGTAGTGTGTGTATGGGGCAGTGTTTGTGGGGCAGTGTGTGTAGTGTGTGTATGGGGGGCAGTGTTTGTGGGGAAGTGTGTGTAGTGTGTGTATGGGGCAATGTGTGTAGTGTGTGTATGGGGGGCAGTGTTTGTGGGGCAGTGTGTGTAGTGTGTGTATGGGGGGCAGTGTTTGTGGGGCAGTGTGTGTAGTGTGTGTATGGGGCAGTGTGTGTATGGGGGGCAGTGTGTGTAGTGTGTGTATGGGGCAGTGTTTGTGGGGCAGTGTGTGTAGTGTGTGTATGGGGGCAGTGTGTGTATGGGGCAGTGTTTGTGGGGCAGTGTGTGTATGGGGGGTAAGGAGGGTAGGGAGGCTTTTTTTAAATTTATTTAATTAAACTTAATATATTCATGTCCCCCCTCCCTCCTCTCCCCCCTCTTACCTTTACTGGGAGGAGGGGGGACATTTCTTAGTCCCTGGTGGTCCGGTGGGGATTCCCTGGTGGTTCCGGTGGGGAATCCCTGGTGGTCCGGTGGGGATTCCCTGGTGGTCCGGTGGTGGTGAGATGAACTCTAGCCCAGTTACAGGGCTAGAGTTCACTCTCGCGAGATTTGGAGCGTTGCCGTGGTTACCGCGGTAACGCTCCAAATCTCGCGAGAGGAGGACCCGGAGGAGCTGCAGGTAAGAGCTCCCGGGTCCTCTCTCCCTCCCCTGCCGGCTGTCAGCACAGTGCCTGCAGACTGGGGGGGGGAGATCTCTGATCTCCCCTCCGGTCCGCAGGCACATTTTAGGGCTGGCACTTGGGCAATGCCAGCCCTGCATTAGCCGGCAGGCTCGCACACCCCTGGGCGGCCTGGTACCGTTTTATCCACGGACCGGTACATGTCCGCGGCCCGAGGGTTGGGGAACACTGCTGTAATGAATTTAGTTTCAGATGTTTAATGACACTTTAAGTTTTAGCCAATAAACTTGGATTTACGGCAGTTACAATAGTGCCAACTATTTATATAGTGCCAACATATTCCGCAGCGCTGCAAGTACAAAACTCGACAGAGATGCAGACATTTTCCAGACCCCATATACAAAAGCCATATTTATATTTGCTAGTGATTTTGACAGTCCAATCTATGAAATAAAACGTGTATGTCTATCTGAATATATTTTATTGGTCTGGTCAAAAATGACAATGCGTCATGGGGCATGTGTTTCTGTAACCGCTGAACATCCACCTTTTAGTCACCCCTACTTTATATCGTACGCGGTGATGGAGATTTACTGCGTGTCTGTGTTCTGGATTGTTTTTTAGATATTTGTCTTCGATGGATCCGATGCATTTAACTGCTGCACCTTCCTTTCCAGTATAAACGTTCTGGCGGGAACCCAGGATGGTAACATATACACACTGGATGTCAGGAATACAAGGTGAGCATTTAATATTCCGATTGCTTTCATGGAGAGGACCACATAGTGAGAAGTTGTTTTTACAAGTTTTTTTTGTTTCCTTTTTCTCACAGGACCCCAGTGCAGACTCTGTGCAAGTCAGGGGCCCCAGTGCTTTCCTTGATGCCCTTTGGAGAAGGATTTATTGCTAGCCAAGGTATCCTCACAGACACAATATGGGCTTAAAGAGGGTGATGTTTATTTAATAAGTTGCCAACATGTGCTGCGGCGGTGGACAATATCAGTATTGATGTTTTTTTTTTTTGGTTTTTTTTTTAAAGGCTTTACCAGTTTTACTTAATGTAAATCGAACTTAATTCAGTGTAAGCGAAATAGAACATACAAGGTTATTCAGGAAAGTGCGAATTCAAAGTGTTTTTTACATTTCAGACTAAACTAGCCGTATTGGAAACATTCTGTTAGTTCTGTTTGGCAACTTCGGCCTAAAACATGAAATTCACCTTGAATTCTCACTTTAGTAAAATGCCCTGAGAGTGTCTTCACTTGTATTCCTTCATAAAATGTAGGTTTTATAACACAGGAGGCTACTACCAATTTATCTCCATCAACCCCCATGTTCTTTGGGTCACTCTGCTAACTGAATGTATCTGGCTCTGATCATTTTATCCATTTAAACCTCTAAAGCTGATTTGCTTCCTCGGTTTAGGTGATGGAACCTGTTTCGTTTTACAACAAGACTCTGCTCAGGTTCTGGAACTCATTGGACCAGACTATGACCCTGTATACAAGGTACGGTACCAGACTGTGGGGAAGACAGACCGTACAGTAATGTGAATATTTCTCCCCACTCTACTGTCCGTAGCGAGGGGTAGTATTTACAGAAAAGATTATTGATTAACACTAGGGTTTTTCCTTGTTACGTGGATGCTCGACAATGTCCGCGTTCTGCCAATCCATTGTTTTCTCATAGAGCAGCATTAGCCGCGTTTGTACATGATGATACCAAATGTGAAGACCTGCAATTGTATAAGGTGTGTAGGAGGAAACCGCTCTAAAGGCTGTCAGTATGGCAAAAACTAGAGGCAAGTTCTCTGAGAAATGTAAACCTTTTTTTTTTCATGACCATGTTTTCAACAGTCCAAGCAAAAAAGGAAGAATGAGGAGGAAATGTAGGAAAAGATGTAGGAAAAGTAGGAATGTAGGAAAAGAATAATAAAATGTGTGTGCTAGCTTTTAGAAATTGCCAGGTCAGAGATGGGACGTACAATCATTTATCTGTGATACCCATATCTTGATGGAACTCAGGGACACTTTAGTGGACTAACAGCAGAAAGTCATCGACATATTCTGCTTGATTTTAACCATAACAAGTGCTAAGAGGGGAGTTCTGTAGCCATTGCAATGCCCCTCTCCTACCCACAGCAATCTTGGATAGTAGTTTTGGTTTTTTGACACAATAAGACTTCCCAAAGAGCCGGGACATGCAAGGTTTAACTACGTTATTAGATGTCATAGACCGTTCCAGTCCTTGAAGGCCAGGAGGAAGCCAAGAGTTAGACAACTAGCCTTTAACTTTTCTCTGCTGATACAACGCGTGTCATTTGTAACCCTGCTCTTCTTATCGTTGTCCTGTTTGTGCTGTCTTGCAGGTGGCAGCCATGGATAAACTTGTCTATACTTGCTGTAGAGATGGAATTATCCGGAAGTATCAGCTTACGGATCTGTGACCAACATGTGGAATATATGGAGGGATGATCGGGCTGAAATCTGACTGAAAAGATTTGTGCATTCTTTTGAAAAGACTCTAAGACTCTAATTTGTTAAAAAAAAAAAAAACCTTGTATTAAATATGATTTCTTCATCAGTCCTATTTTTGGGACTTTCATTTGTAGTGACGAAAACATGTTACAAGGCTTAAAAATAAATATTTTTGTTTTGCTAGAAATGAATATTGATTACCGTATTAGTGGAAATGTTGTGTAAAATGCATATATTTATGGATGTAACATTTCCAAAAGCTGTTTCAGGTAAGAGTAGCCGCTGTCTTCCATGGAATGAAGTGAGGTATCGCTACAAAGTTTCAAAAACAGACTAACTTTATTAGTTAAAAGTACAAAACACAAGATTTGCCGAAGCGCCCAGATGTGCTGCGCCAACAGAAACCACTTCACTTGTCGTTTATTCCTGCAGAGCTATTGGATAAAGCCTGGATCACACTTGCCCTTGGCTGGGTCCTCAGACTTACCAAACATTTAAACCCATCCAGCCCAACATGTTATCCCTTTGCTGTCAGCCATTGTTGTATATCACCACAAAGATATACACTGATACATGCATACAGTTAGCAGTTGGGGTGACATCCCACTTTTTCCCCTGCTACTTGTATGTCTCCATGGAGAGAAAGGGACAGAGGTCAAGCGTTGCGCTGTTCTGACTCTGGTTCTAGGCACAACGTTTGGAACTACAGATGCCGTGGACTGGTCTGCTATCGAAGGGCAATATTGAATTCAAAAAACTTTGATCACCCACACCCGTATTCAGAGGCCCCAGTTCCTGATAGCAGCTGGGTTCCAGGTTGATTTGGAGGGAGCTCTGCGATCCAGTCTCTGATCACACATGAGAAGCCCAATGGCAGAAAGTGTTATCACTTAATACAAGTTGTATTTATGTCTTAAGTGTCATTTAAAATTGATAAGATTTTTTTTTTTTTTTTTTTTTAGAAATAAAACATAATATACATACATGAGGTACATGAAACAAAGTAATGATTGCCATTAGTGCACAATGGGGGTGTATGTATAAAGAATAATCTGAGATAAAGTTCTAAAAAGGGGAGTGCTCGGGCAGGTACACGCCATTGTTTTTTCTCACTGTTTGCTGTGAAAGGTCATTATCATGAAAATGTTATTGTAAAGACCAAGATAAGAGCAAATGGTGGATGGATGGTAGGCAGAGAGTGAAATCAGATTATCAGCTAGGGAAAAACACAATTTGTTGTGCTTAAAACTGATCAGAACTCCCCCCCCCCCCCCCGACTCCAGTCTAACTGCACAGGGGCTGGTTTCGTATACATAGACACATTCATTTAATTACATTATACATTAAAGCGGCACTGTCATGGCAGAATCCTGTTTTTTATCAAGCCCCCTCCCGACTCCACTACATCTAACTGACCCCCTAGTCACCCCAAAATGCCCCTAAGACCCCCATATTATCTATTTTTTTATCTTTATTTTGAGTCCAGACCTATGCTTAGGGCGCCGCCATCTTTGTGTGGGTAGATGAAGTCCCTGTAGGACACGTCATCTGCCCACACTAGATAGCGCTGTGAGATTCCTGCGCATGCCCAGTTAAACACGTAGGCATACGAACAGGAATTTCATCCATCCATTCATTCGTCAGAAAGACGCATGAATGAATAGAAATGTCAGACGAACAAACAAACACTGAATATCAGTGTTTGTCCGTTTGTTCAGTTTATTACAAGGAGGGGGCAACCGACGCACAGCCGTCCTTGTAAAATGTAAAGTTAGAAGTTAAGCCCCCCCCATGTCCTCCCTCACTCTATGGGGGTCAATATGACCCCCATAATAGCATAAGGTAGATGAAAATCTCCCGAATGCCCCTACTCGCTATACCGCAAGTAGGGGCATGTCTACTAAACAGTGAGCAGCCTGTGGCTGGTCACTGTTAAAACAAAAAAAATACCTAGTACACCCCTCCCTGCCCCCACCCCTGAGCGGCACGAGGGGTTCATAAATAACAATAAGAGGGTGGACCTATTGTCCTCCCCCCCCGGCCCCCACCCCTGAGTGGTGGGTGGGGGTCATAAATAACAATAAGGGTGGGGAGGACTGTGGCAAAACTAGCCACTGTTTCATCTAAAAGACTGGGGTCATTCGTCTAACTTTTCATGAAAAGACCATAGACATTCGTATGCCAGTTTCACGAACAAGATTGGGATACATTGTTCGTGAAATGAATAAAACGCAGAATGGGAGACCACACAAGGGAGTCGTGTCTCCAATTAACCACTGGCAACATTGTATAAACATCAAAACTATTGATTTAATGGGTGGCCGCCGTTCGTATAACCGAACATCTTTGCTCACGAACGCCCAGTGGTGTTTGGTTGTTGATTGCATGGAACCAAAATTGGCTACTCGACCTCTTGAACACCGCTGGATTTCCATGCCGTTCGTATGAACAGATCCTTTTGGCGAAAGAGAGCGGCATTTGGTGAAATCAACCCCACAAACTGCTTATACCACACTAGTCAGTAAATTTGTGTATTTGTTCGTTCCCAGGAACTCCCGAAAGAAGACCGGTAAAAGTAGCCAAATACCTGGAACTATTTTGGGGCTTGCGCCTCGTGGCTGATGGGTCCATAACTTCATTCGAATGGCTTGTCTATTCTAACGAACGGATCTGAGCGGTATTTCGCCAGATTGTGCGCTCAGATCCCAGCCATTCAATGTCGAGAAGTTCAGATGAATAGTTTTTTTTTTTTTTAAATTTCTTTATTTTTGTTTCAGCATCCGTAACGGCAGTAAAAAACAGCATGTGGCCCACGCAGGGGCCTTTAATAGGCATGTTATACAGTGTTTTTAACAGAGTGTGCATGGTGATGTCATATACAAATATGAAGTAATGTGCCGTTCGGCGCTGATTTTCTGTTATCCGGGCGTTGGAAGCCCAAGTATCGAACTTATACATACACAAAAACATGAATAATGACATGGTCATGGAAATTCAGTACTTCATTTCACAGCATGTGTACTAGTTAACATTATATGGGTCTGGGATTCTGTTTGTGGGCGAGGAGTTTTTGCGCCCACTAGGTGGTTCTCTTTACTGTAACACAGTCACCTCTCGCCGCCTACGTCTATGCGTCCTGTTCTACCCAGTCAAGGCTGCTTTGCTAGTCTGGCATGTCAACCAAGTTGAGGTACTGAGTGATCGTTCTAGTAGGGAGTGGGGTAGGGTAGGGTGTGGGTTACGGGTTGAGGGGGGGGGGTTAGTTACAGGAGGTGGAGGTATTATGCTCGTCGGGGCGCCCGGCAGGCACAAGCACGCCGAGCCGCAGCTCGCAATTTTTAGTTGTTCTGGAATTATTCGTTAGTGTAAATTTCCCATGGTTGCCAGATTTTTTGGAATGATTTTTCCGTATTTCTTATTTGGGCAGTTAGTTTGTCCATCAAATATGTATCTTTGATTTTGACTATCACGTCATTGTCAGTGGGGACCGTGGGTTTTAGCCACGTTTGAGCTAGTGCCCTTCTAGCGGCCAGTGTAAGTTTGTTCAGTAGTTGTTGTTCTTTCTTAGAAAGGCAGTCAGTTGGTCTGGATAGGAGGATCGCCCAGGGATCTAGGTCTATGTGTCGTGTGAGGACCTCTTGGAGCAGTGATTGGATTCTTTTCCAAAATTTAGTTACCTCAGGGCATTCCCACCACATGTGGATAAAGGTACCCTTGCCACCGCATCCCTTCCAACATGTGTCTGTCGTTGTTTTCCCCATCCTATAGAGCTGAGCAGGTATGGTGTACCACCTCATGAGCATCTTATATGCTTGCTCCTGATGAAGCACACATATCGATGTTTTTGCTGTCGCTTCCCATATGTCTACCCAGTCCTCTCCTTCTATTGCTCCCCCTAAGTCTGTTTCCCACTGGCGTATGTAATTTGGGTCTGTGGCTCCCCTTTCTGGGGCACTGAGCTGAGCATAAATTGTTGTAATAATCCCTTTTTGGATTGTTTCGGCGTCGCACAACCGTTCATAGAATGTCATAGGGGTCTGGGCTGCTTTCTTTATGTTCGGGTGTTTGGCAAAGTCTCGCAACTGCATGTATCGGAAGACGTCCTTGGTCGTTAGGGGTGCAGTGGTTTGTAGGGTTTTGAAGGTTTTGAAGGAGTCCCCTGTGTACATGTGCTTATATCTTTGCATTCCTGTGCTTTCTATCCCCCTGAAGTCTCGTGCGCTCAGCCCGGGCTCAAATGCTTCGTTCCGTAGGTACGGAGTCAGAGGGGAGGGTGTATGTTTCTGGGCGAATTTGGTGGCTGTCAAGTCCCAAATCCTAATGGAATTAAGGATAGCTGGGCAAGATGTATGTAATGGTGGTCGGTCTTGTTTAGGCACCCATATCCAAAATTGAGGGAGGTCAGTGTGCATTAGTTTTGTCTCGAGGTCTACCCATCTATGTGCGCCCTCCGGTGTATGCCATGCTATTATCTGGGCCAGTTGGGCTGCGAGGTAATAATGATAGAGGTTCGGGAGTCCCAGCCCGCCTCTCGTTTTAGGTCGGTACAAAGTCTGTCGAGCTATCCTGTGTCTTTTTTGTGCCCAGATGAAGTTGTCTATGTGTGTTTGTAGTGTTTGCAGGGTTTGCTTAGTAACTTTAGTTGGAAGGGCTTGAAATAGGAACAATATCCGTGGAAGCAGAGTCATTTTGACTGCGTGCATCCTACCAATCCACGATATGGGCCTCTCATGCCATTTTTCTAGGTCCCTGCAGAGCGCCTGGATGGTGGGTGTGTAATTGGCGCTGTACAGCCTCTCCGGGTCTGCCGTGAGTTTTACCCCAAGGTATTTGATATCTGATCATGTGAGTTTGAGGGGGTAGGTGTTTTTTATGTTGTCTATCCCTACTCTGTCCATTTCTATTGGCATGGCTACCGTTTTGTCCAAATTGATTTTGTAGCCTGAGACGCGTCCATATTCTTCCAGTATTGTCACCAGTCGGGGCAGCGATTGAGTAGGTTTGGTTAGTGTGACCAGAACGTCATCCGCATATGCGGAGACTTTGAACTCTTCGCCTCCTACCTGTATACCTGAGATGTTCTCGTCCTCTCTTATCCTCTGCAGGAGAGGTTCTAACGAGAGGACAAAGAGTAGGGGGGAGGGGGCAGCCCTGTCTTGTGCCGTTGGTTGGCGTGAACGGGGTCGGGGTCGCACCAGGTTCTTTGGTCTGCGCCCTCGGTTGGGTATATAGGGCTTTGATTCCCCTTATAAAGGCGTCTGGCATCTGCAGTCGTTCGAGTAGTGTGAATAGGTAGTGCCATTGCACTCTATCGAACGCCTTCTCCGCGTCCAGGGAAAGGATCAGAGAAGGCGTTCGAGTTTTCACCGCCCACCATATGATGTCTGCCCCCCTCCTAGTGTTTTCATACAGTTGCCTTGTCGGTACAAAACCGTTAAGTCTTGTAGCTAATATTTTCGCAAATATCTTTACGTCAAAATTAATCAGGGAAATGGGTCTGTAGTTGGCGGGTTCAGTTGGGTCTCTCCCTTTTTTAGGTATAAGTGCTATGTCGGCAGTGAGCATATCTGAGTTAGGGTACCCACCCTCCATCCACTCCGCGTACATTTTCACGAGGCTGGGCGTCAGTACGTCCCTAAAGACTTTATAGTAGGAGCCGTCATAGCCGTCCGGTCCCGGGGCTTTGTTGCCTTTAAGATCTGTAATTGCCTTATTGATTTCCTCTTCGTCTATTGGTTTCCCTAAGGTGTTTAGAGTTTCCGGGGCCAGTCTTGGCATGTTCGTCTTTGCTAAATAGTCTGCTACTTCTAGTGTGTGATCCTTATTGTCACTATTGAGTGTTGGGGAGTGGTTGTAGATGTGTGCGAAGAATTCTGTGAATATCTGGTTGATCTCCGTTGGGTGTTGGGTTATTTGGCCCTGTTTATCTTTAATGGCCGAAATAGTATGGTAGTTGGGTTTGGGATTCAGTGCCCTAGCTAGCAAGGTGTCCATCTTATTGGAGCGTTCGTAATAGAAGCGTTTTTTACGGACTAAGTCTTTCCCTAAATCCTCTACTGCTATTGATCTAATTTTATGTCGGAGTTCCCGGAGGTCTTGTAGCCCCTGAGATGTAGGGTCATGTTTGTGTTTGGCTTCTGCCCCTCTTAGCGCCTTTTGGAGCCCGAAGAGGGTTTCAGCTCTCTGTTTCTTACGGCGGGTAGCGATTTTTATGAGGGTACCTCTCAGTACCGCCTTATGTGCGGCCCACACCGTGGATTGGGTTAGTTCTGGGTGTTCGTTTTCTTCAAAATATGTCAGGATTTCGGCTCGGAGGATTGTCTCTGTCTCTGGGTCTTTTAATAGTGTGCTGTTAAGTCGCCATTTCCAGGGGGGTTTAGGTCCTGGAATCCTGAGGGTCAGCTCTATGTCGGCATGGTCCGACCATGTGATAAGGTTAATGCGTGCAGTCTGCACCCAAGGGATCCCGGTTTGGTTCACCAGGAACATGTCAATGCGAGAATATGTGGAGTGTGCAGCCGAGAAGAACGTGTAGTCTTTTACACCCGGATTCCGCAACCTCCAGGGGTCAAATAGTGTTGTCTGCTGTATGAATAAGTGTTAAGAGTTTGTCCTGTCCCCTCGTGCTTTGCGCCCTCTGTCCGCCGGTAGGGGTGCTACGGTCAACCGTAGGGCAGTGAGTAGCATTCATGTCGCCCCCTAGGATTATGATACCATGCGATAGGGTCTGAATTAGTGCGTGTATTTGGTCCCAGAAGCCTGGGTCTGGCTGGTTAGGTGCGTATATATTAATGAGGTGGTATGTGGTAGCATGTATCGTCCCTGAGACGATGACATATCTTCCTGATGTGTCCGCGCCTGTCGACTGTACTGTGAAGGGGCAATTTTTATGTAGTAGGATTTCTACCCCGTTTTTTTTGACTAGGGCCCTGGAGGAGTACACCCTGGTGTATATGTGGTCCTTCAACTGGATCCGGGCTGAGCGCAGGAGGTGTGTTTCTTGTACGAAAGCTATGTCTGTTTTTTGTCGTTTCAATTCCCTCATTAGCAAGCGTCTTTTGGTCGAAGTGTTTAACCCGTTTACGTTTAGGGAGGTGAATTTTAGCGTCGTCATGTTGTGAACCTTTGCAGTTACTGTGTGTCGCGAGTGCTGCAAGACTATGCTCCGCCCGCCGAGCGCCCCTCCGAGTCCTGCTGTTCCCTGGGTATTACCCTTTGGGTCCACAAGTCTCGGGCCCGGTGCTGGTTCGGGCCGGAATGGGGGGGGGGGGGGGGGGGGAGGGTGAGAGGATGGGGGGGGGGGGAAGTAGGGGAGGGTAGCTTTAGGGGTGGGGAGGTAGTTGGTGAAAACTACTTTGTTCGGGGAAGCACCCCGGTCTTATCCAATAGTGCTGGGTGCAGGGCCGCCATCAGGGGGTGACAACCGTGACGGTTGTCACGGGCCCGGCGGTCCTGGGGGGCCCGGACTGCTTTGGCAGTCCAGGGCCCCACAATTACACTCTGCACATATATATAGCGATCATCGCTATATATATGTGCAGCCACGGGCCCCCCGGCTCCCTGTATTTGCAGAGGGGGCCCAGCGGACTGCAGGAGCACTTTCCAGCATTTCCCTGCGTCTAACTCCCGCGAGATGTGCTGTCGGTAGAGCGTTGCCATGGGTTACCATGGCAACGCTCCGCGCGACGCGCAAATCACATCTCGCGGGAGTTAGACGCAGGGAAATGCTGGAAAGTGCTCCTGCAGTCCGCTGGGCCCCCTCTGCAAATACAGGGAGCCGGGGGGCCCAGAATGCCACCGGACCGGACCACCAGGGATCAAAGGATCTTCCCCCCTCCCTGAACAAGGTAAGAAACAGGGAGGGGGGAATACCTTTCATTACATTACATACATACACTAATAAACACACTAACACACACACACACTGCATTAATTACACTAACACACACACTGCATTAATTACACTAACACACACACTGCATTCTTTACACTAACACACACACTGCATTCATTACACTAACACACACACTGCATTCATTACACTAACACACACACTGCATTAATTACACAAACACACACACTGCATTCATTACACTAACACACACACTGCATTCATTACACTAACACACCCACTGCATTAATTACACTAACACACACACTGCATCCACAACACTAACACACACACTCTGCATCCACTACACTGACACACACTATGCATCCACTACACTAACACACACACTGCATTCACTACACAACACACACACTGCATTCATTACACTAACACACACACTGCATTCATTACACTAACACACACTGCATTTATTACACTAACACACACACACTGCATTTATTACACTAACACACACACTGCATTTATTACACTAACACACACACTGCATTCATTACACTAACACACACTGTATTCACAACACTAACACACACTCTGCATTCATTGCACTGACACACACACACTGCATTCACTACACTAACACACACTGCATTCACTACACTAACACACACACTGCATTCATTACACTAACACACACACTGCATTCATTACACTGACACACACTATGCATCCACTACACTAACACACACACTGTATTCACTACACTAACACACACACTGCATCCACTACATTAACACACACATTCCATTCACTTCACTAACACACACGGCATCCACTACACTAACACACTGTATTCACTACACTCACACACACTGCATCCACTACACTAACACACACACACTGCATTCACTTCACTAACACACACTCTGCATCCACTACACTAACACACACATACTGTATTCACTACACTGACACACTGCATTCACTACAATGACACACTCTGCATTCACTACACCGACAAACACTGTGCATTCACTACACCGACACACACTCTGCATTCACTACACCGACACACCCACTGCATTAATTACACTAACACACACACTGCATCCACTACACTAACACACACACACTGCATCCACTACACTTACACACACACTCTGCATCCACTACACTAACACACACACTCTGCATCCACTACACTAACACACACACTCTGCATTCACTACACTAACACACACACTCTGCATTCACTACACTGAAACACACTCTGCATTCACTACACTGACACACACTCTGCATTCACTACACTGACACACACTCTGCATTAACTATACACACAGCATCCACTACACAAACATCCTGTATTCACAGTACACACACTGCATCCACCACACATTTAAACATTCTGCATTCACTATTCAGAGACACTGCGTCTAAAACACACACTACATCCACTAAACACATTGCATCTAGTACACACAAAAACTACATCCACTAGACAAACACACTACATCCACTACACACACTGCATCCGCTACACAAACACACACTCTGCATTCACTGTACAAACAGTATCTAATACACACAAACACTACATCCATTACACACATTCTAATTCCACTATACACACCACATTCAGTCCTGCATCATTGTCTGCGGACTAGGTAAGAGTCCTGTGGGCGGACTCGTGGGTGGGCCGGGGGGGGATGGGGCGGGGGGCCCAGACCTTGTGCTTTGTCAGGGGCCCCAAAATTTCTGGTGGCGGCCCTGGCTGGGTGTCTCGGGGGGTGACTACCCGCCCCGCGGTACCTCGTGTAAGCGCGGAGGGGGCAATCAATCGCCGAGCACCCCGGTGTCGGTCCGTGTAGTAAAGTCATTCGTCACCCATTGTTCGGTCACGTCAGCGTGCTTGAGTCAGGTCGTCCGTGTGTTTCCCAGTACATGCAACAATTATCAACAACATTGTGTGCGACAGTTATTAAAACATAAAGTTTAACCGAATCAGGTTGATAGCGAGAGAGACAAAAAAAAAAGAAATACAATATACAAAATAATCACCCCTTATCCTTTCTATTGTGGCCGCCTAATCCTCCGGTCCCTGTTCGCCCCCACTAAGTGGTTAGTATAAAAGGTACGGCTGGTGTGGGATCCCTGCCGTTGGCTACCTAGCAGGCCCTAAGTCCCGAGCATACTAGCATGTCTCGAATAGTGAGGGGATGTTTCCTCCAGTCTTAATTATGTCGGTTGCGCTCGGGCCCAGCCGGATCCCCTGCCCCTTCGCGGTGGGGGTCTGTATCTACTGATGCATGGTAGTGTGCGATTCCTAGTGTGGGTTGGGTGGGGGTGAGGAGGTGTGTGGTTGGTTGCTCCTTTCCCTGGGCCCACTAGCCCTGCCACTTGCCTAAGCCGCCCCCTCCCTCCCCAGTAACATAGGTATAAACATAAATACACAACACAGGGTGATAACTTGCGTGTCTAGTTGGGTGCGAGGCGGATATTATAGTCCGTTTTTATGCTCCGGGAGGAGCCATGTTCTTTTGGCAGTATATGTTCAGGTAGTCCCTTTGGTCGTTGCTGCCTGTATAGTCTGGAGCCTCATTGCAGTCTGTCTACTGTACTTGAGTGCCTCGGTTCGTACCAGGCATAGGTAGAGTCTTTTCACCTTGATTAGTCGATCTGTGGTGGTTGGTCTTTTACTTAGGCGGCTCTTTTTTGGGTATTTGTCGGAAAGTTCTGGTGAGAGGCGTTTTTAGTAAATAGTCTCTTTCATTCTTTCTCTCTAATTTTTCTTTATTTTTCCTTTCTTTCTTTTTTTTTTTTTTCCTTTTTTTTTTCCCCCCCGAATTTCAAACAGTTTTTAACCAACAAAAAGAGAACAAAAAAGAAGGCATTTTTGAGAGAATCTTTCGTCCTCTCTCTCTTTCCCCCCTCCAGCACTTTGTGACCAATCTTATGTCTATTTTCGTTTGGGTAAAGTTGTCGCTTGCTAATCTTCCCTCTCTTTTGGGTTCTCAATAGCATGACTTTCATTTCTTTTGGTTGACTCTCTGGCGTACATGGTGTGTCTTTTTAATTATCTGTACACGGTTCTTCATGGTGTACAGTTGTTTCCGTTACCGTCTCCTCGCTGTTTACCTTGTATTTACATTGGTCTCCAGTTTATGGTGGAGCACGCCGTAATCTGGCTCTGGCCTGTATGGTTATTTTACTTTGCAGTTCATGGTGGGGTTACTTGGGTAGCTGGTGGTCGTCTAAAAGTCTCTGGTTGCTTATACTGTGTGGATTAGCTTTGGTTACGTTGCTGGTTTGGGTAGGAATATGGGGGGTTACGGTCTGCTGGATGTGCCGTGGGGGCCCTGTGACGAGAAGGGGGTCTGTTAGTTTCCATTAAGGAGCATTACCGTCCATTGCTTCGCCGTCCCTGGGTAAGAATCCCAGCGCCTGGGTGCCCCTCTGGGGGAGATGGAAGTCTGCCGGAACCTCAATGCCTATATCCCTCAGGAAGGCCCTGGGGTCCGCCGAGGGTAGCAGTACGGCTGGCCTTGGCCCATTAAACACAAGCATTTTGAAGGGGTGTCCCCAGGCAAAATTCAGGCCCTTGGCTCTAACGAGATCCGCTATGGGCTTCCACTCTCTGCGCCTGGCAAGCGTTGCTGGTGCTATGTCCTGATATAAGTGGAGTGCGGTGCCATCTAGGGTGTATGTGTGGTGACTGGCACTTTTGATGATGGCTTCTTTGGTGGAGAAGAAGTGCCACCTCATAATCACATCCCTGGGTGGGCCATTGGGGGGACCCCTGGCCCTAAGTGCCCTGTGCGCCCTGTCGATCACCCACATATGTTCTGGGATAGCCGGCAGTTGCGTTTTAAACATGTCTGTAAGAACCTTCTGGATGTCTGTATCCTTAATTCTTTCGGACAGGCCCTTTATTCTCAGGTTGTTTCTTCTCGACCTGTTCGAGGCATCCTCAATTTCTGCCTCCAGTTCAGCCACTCTGGATAGCAGGGTGTTGGTGGCAGTGGCGGTCTCATTGTGGGCTGTTACTACCTGGTCCGTCCGCCATTCCAGGGACTCCGTGCGCTGCCCCACAGCCTGTATTTCGGCTTTTACTTCCCTTGCCGACCTCTCAATCTCGCCTGCTAGATAGTGCTTTACCTCTGCAAGTGAGCGCATTATATCCGAGATGGTAGCCTGCTGCGTCGAGGCATTCAGGTCCCTGGCGCCCGGGGAGCTCGGGGAATCCGCGCTCGCGTGGCCGCCGCCATCTTTGTGCGCTTGCGGCCTGGGCGTTGTGAGGAGGTCAGCTACAGATGGAGTGCCGTCTCTCTTTTTGTTCCCGGATTTTTTTTGGTGAGCCATCTCCGGACCCTTCTCGGGTGTTCTGCAGGTAATTTCGGGTGTTGATGAGCGGGTGTATTGCGTCTGGCGTGGTTTTTGGACCGTTCGGGGTGCAGAGCTCTCTGCCTAAGCGGCCATCACTTTCGGCGGTCAAGCCACGCCCCTCCAGATGAATAGTTTTTAAGTTATGTATTTTTATGCTATATTGTATACTTTTCTGTACGGAGAGATAATATAATTAAAGGTGTACTCTTACGCAATTATCTCTCCACTACAGAAAAACATGATGGGAGATATTATTGCATATTAAGTTTTCCACAGAGTCCACCAGGGGAAAGCCCCTGGAATGTCAGTAAGGAAACCCCTTGCATGGGGATTTGTATATAAAAGGTTGTGGTGCAATAATTCTTCTCCCCAACTCCTCTCTGTTGGTGTCCCTCAAGGTTCAGTCCTTGGTCCCCTACTGTTCTCCATCTATACTGCCTCCCTTGATAAACTCATTAGCTCCTTTGGCTTCCAATATAATTTCTATGCAGATGACACGCAAATCTACCTGTACTCTCCTGATCTCTCCCCGTCCCTCTTGACTAGTGTCTCTGACTGCCTCTCTGCTATTTCTAACTGGATGGCTGCCCACTTCCTTAAACTAAACTTGACCAAAAGTGAAATTCTGGTCTTTCATCCCTCAAGTGTTGTTACTCCAGTGTCTGTCTCCCTCCAAGTCAATGGTGCTTCCATCAGCTCCACCACGCAGGCTCGTTGCCTAGGTGTTCTCTTTGACTCCGACCTCTCCTTCAAGCCTCATGTTCAATCTATTGCTAAATCCTGTCATTTCCATCTCAAAAACATTGCGCGCATCCGCCCCTACTTAACGCCAGATGCGACTAAGGTGCTGGTCCATTCCACTGTACTTTCTCGCCTTGACTACTGTAATCCGCTTCTCAGTGGTCTTACGTGCTCCCAACTTGCGCTGTTACAGTCCATAATGAATGCGGCGGCGAGGCTCATCTTCCTGTCAGCCCACACCTCCCATGCCTCACCCTTCTGTCAGTCTCTACATTGGCTTCCTATAAAATATAGAGCTCAATTTAAAATTCTGGTTCTTGCTTTCAAATGTCTACATAATGCTGCTCCCACCTATCTATCCTCCCTTATACACAAGTATGTCCCGTCTAGGCCCTTATGATGTGCTGAAGACTTACATCTATCTTCTGTCCGTACTCCCACCTCTGATGCTCGCCTTCAAGACTTCTCGAGGGCTGCACCGTTCCTGTGGAACTTGCTTCCCTCCTCCGTTAGATGCTCACCCAGTCTCCACTCCTTCAAAAAATCATTAAAAACCCACTTCTTCATAAAAGCGTATCAATTAAACTCTTAATAGCTCCCAACTGATTCCTCTTCTGCAACTGTCACTAGTCTAAGGCATTTCGGATCTGGACTGCCCGTATGGGTGGGCCAGTCTGATATGCTTCAGAGATGTTCCCTCTGTAATGGCACAAGATGAGCCAAAGCCAGCTTGAAAACTGAGCGGGGACCCACCGAAGGGCAGGCTATTTCAGTTGGTGTCCGTCCTCAGAATGCTCTTGCGACCCGTTTTTTTGCTCTCCACTAGTCTAATACTATCCTTACCTTTTGTGTCATTTTACCCCACTCCCTCTAGCATGTAAGCTCATTGAGCAGGGCCCTCAACCCCTCTGTTCCTGTGTGTCCAACTTGTCTGGTTACAACTACATGTCTGTTCGTCCACCCATTGTAAAGCGCTGCGGAATTTGACGGCGCTCTATAAATAATAAAATAATAATAATAATAATAATAAAAGCTCAGTTGACTCCCAAACTGTGTGTCGTCCAGTTCTTGGAAAAAAGGGATTATATCTACGCTACCTGTATTTTGTATGCTGATTAAAGACTACCAGCGGAGATATCGTGGATTATACTACTACTCCTCTACAGTGACTTGAGCGGCGGGTGGGGGCTGTCGCGGTTGCCGGCCTGCCGCGTGGCATGGCCGTGCCCGACCGGCACAGCCTCGCCGACAGCACGAGCTTACCTGCTTGTCGGCGAGCCGACAACCGCTTCCCCACATCTTCCAGGCCTCGCGCTCGAATCCAAAATGGCGCTGACCGCGTGGTCTCGTCTAATCCTAGCTCCGCCCCCGAAGTTTATACTGACGTGCGCGTGACGTCACGACGTCAACGCGCACGCACGTTTTGGGGTCAGAGGTCGCCCTCTGACCAATCAGAGCTTAGAGAGGGATATTTAAATCCCTGACTCACCCCAGTACCTTGCCCTGTCGTGGTTTCCTGTTCCTGATTTCCTGAGAGTGCTTTATATTTGTTAATCTGATTTCCTGGTATCCTGATCTTGGCTTTTCCCTGGTTATTCTAAATTCTGGTTTCCCTGACTTGGCTTGTGTTTACGGTATTGTGTATTTTCTGGCTTCCCTGACCTCGGCTTTCCCTTTGACCATTCTCTGTCTCTAGCGTATTAGTCCGGCCATTCTAAGGTCCGGTTTACGCTCTGTCCTTTTATTTCCCTTTCCTTGTATATGTATATGATTACATAGTTTCTGCGTCCTGGACCACACTAGTAGTCGTGACAGGGGCCCTAAATTAGAATAAGGGGGGGACCTAATGTCCTCCCCCCCAGCCCCCACCCTTAGCGGCGGGTTGCGGCCCTAAATGAGAATGTGGGGGGGGGGACCTACAGTCATCCCCCTCCGGCCCCGACCCCTGCGCAGCAGATGAGGGCCCTAAATGAAAATGCCCCCCCCCCCCCCCCAAGGTGACTAGGGTTCCCCAAGCCCCTAGTCACCCCCCCACCGAAATAAAAAATAATCCCCTACCTTCCCCCCATCACCCTAAAAATAGTGAGGGGGAATAAAATAACTAATTTCCTGTAAAAAATAAATAAAACTTACCATTTGATGTCTTCATTTTTCCCCCATAGAGAGGGGACCTATTGTCCTCCCGCCCCACATTCTCATTCTCAGAGGGGTGGGGGCCGGGGGGGAGGACAATAGGTCCCCCCCCACATTCACATTTAGGGCCCCCACTAGGGCATTACACACACACACGGAGTATGTGTTACACGCATTACACACACAGAGTACAACGTGTTACACGCATTACACAGTAGTGTATATATGTATATGTACAGTAGACGTACATGTGTTTTAAATGATTGAAATACATACATATTATTCACACGTGTGGATAAATAATAATTACAAGTGCTTTCCATGATCAGGAGGACTGAGGGTAAACCAGGTGTCCCAGAGAGCTACTGTGTGATTGTCAGCTCTGGTTTACACATGCTATGTCTCTTTAACCCCTTAAGGACACATGACATGTGTGACATGTCATGATTCCCTTTTATTCCAGATTGGTCCTTAAGGGGTTAAATGCAGCTAATTGCCTTTATATGTTACTGGCGGCATGTGTGTGCGTTATTTCCACTAGATGGCGCTAGCGCTGTTGCTAGTTGGCTGAGCATGCAGATTTCTTGACCTCCACAAGATGGCAGTAACATTGTTACTAGTTGGTTGTGCATGTAGATTCCTTGACCTCCTCAAGATGGCTGTCCTGCTGCTGTAGGAGGACAGGAGTGAGCTGTAAGGGTGAAGCAGCCCAGTCTGTTATATAGTCTGCCTGCAGGTAAGGACTGACTCTGGGCTCTCCCTGCTGTGTGTCCATGTTACAGGGGGAGAGCATGGCGGCAGCAGGTCAACTCAGTGTGTGTAAATAGCACTTCACTTCATTAACCCTTTATTCTGTCAGCCATTAGGGTCTCCTTCTATCCCCTCCTCAGACCATGCTGGGTGTGTGCTGCCCTGTCAGTGTGAGCATTGCAGAGTCCCCCTGTCTCCTTCTATCCCCTCCTCAGACCATGCTGGCTGTGTGCTGCCCTGCAAGTGTGAGCATTGCAAAGTCCCCCTGTCTCCTTCTATCCCCTCCTCAGACCATGCTGGCTGTGTGCTGCCCTGCAAGTGTGAGCATTGCAAAGTCCCCCTGTCTCCTTCTATACCCCTCCTTAGACCATGCTGGCTGTGTGCTGCCCTGCAAGTGTGAGCATTGCAAAGTCCCCCTGTCTCCTTCTATCCCCCTCCTTAGACCATGCTGGCTGTGTGCTGCCCTGTCAGTGTGAGCATTGCAAAGTCCCCCTGTCTCCTTCTATCCCCTCCTCAGACCATGCTGGCTGTGTGCTGCCCTGTCAGTGTGAGCATTGCAGAGTCCCCCTGTCTCCTTCTATCCCCTCCTCAGACCATGCTGGCTGTGTGCTGCCCTGCAAGTGTGAGCATTGCAAAGTCCCCCTGTCTCCTTCTATCCCCTCCTCAGACCATGCTGGCTGTGTGCTGCCCTGCAAGTGTGAGCATTGCAAAGTCCCCCTGTCTCCTTCTATACCCCTCCTTAGACCATGCTGGCTGTGTGCTGCCCTGCAAGTGTGAGCATTGCAAAGTCCCCCTGTCTCCTTCTATCCCCCTCCTTAGACCATGCTGGCTGTGTGCTGCCCTGTCAGTGTGAGCATTGCAAAGTCCCCCTGTCTCCTTCTATCCCCTCCTCAGACCATGCTGGCTGTGTGCTGCCCTGTCAGTGTGAGCATTGCAGAGTCCCCCTGTCTCCTTCTATCTCCTCCTCATACCCTAAATATGGGCCTCAACCAGGATATTGATCTAGGGGGGGCTTTTGTAGTCTATATAATACAGTGATTCTTTTGAGACATTTTTAGCCTTTTAGGGTATATTTTGGTTTTATGTATCTAATATGATTATTATTTTGTATTTTCTTTTTATTGTGTTAGTTTTTGGGTGTATTTGTGACACCTATATATTTATATCTGTATTTTTATTCATTATGTATGGTTTACTGATGGTTGTTCTTGTTCTTGTTTCCATTTTTATTATTATTTTTATTCCTTTCGTTTTCATTTATTCTTTGTCCCCCTCATTTTCTATTTTTTGTTCCCCCTCCTGTTTGTTGGGCTTGAGCCCATACAGTCTTTATCTGTTCCCATTAGTGTTCCGTAGTTCCGCCCTGGGTGCTCGGCTTTTCGCTGCAACCTTTTGGTTGCCGGAATTGCCGTGCGTTCCACGGTGGAACGCGGAAGCGTTTTCAGTCCTAAGTGATAGGACGGCAGGCGCTCCACAGTGGAACGCGGAAATAGCTTTTTCTTATACAGACGGCCGTACCACGTCATCACGTCCGGCCAATCAACAACCGGCAAATACGAAACCCGGAAGTATGTTCTCCGGTTCGCGGCAAAACGAAAGACTTTGAAGCCCTATATAAAGAAAGGACTATAGGAACGTTACTGCATATCCCTGAAGAAGTCTAGAAGACGAAACGCGTTGGATACCAGCTAGAGACTCTATATGTTTTTGGCTTTGCTTTTTATTGTTCATTTAACCACAGAGGGATTTCGTTTTCTCCTGGGTACCACTTGTTTAGTGGAGACAAGCTGTTTTTACCTTTTATTGATGTAAGTGCATTTTGTACTAATAAATTCTCTTTTTTACTACAATACTGCTCTATATATCTTTTTGCCTTTGAGGATTGGAGGTCTCTGCATATGCTGCTATACCACATCGCATACCCATCCTGAAGGAAACGCCGTTTTGTATACATACCCTTTGGAAGGGAGACAGGCGCTGATCTCCAGTATAATCTTGTAAGTTCTCTACCTCCGGGTCTGAACCACTCATTACTGTACATACTTCACCATTGTGTGATTTTTTATACATTCTAGATATCCTGGAAATTGTTGTGTCATTTTATACACAGGTCGTATTTTTATGATATTTGCTCTGCTACCCCTTTAATCTGTACAGTCACTTGTTGGTGCAGTACAGATTTTCCCCTTTGTTCCTCCTCAGACCATGCTGGGTGTGTGCTGCCCTGCCAGTGTGAGCATTGCAGAGTCCCCCTGTCTCCTTCTATCCCCTCCTCAGACCATGCTGGGTGTGTGCTGCCCTGCCAGTGTGAGCATTGCAGAGTCCCCCTGTCTCCTTCTATTCCCCTCATCAGACCATGCTGGCTGTGTGCTGCCCTGTCAGTGTGAGCATTGCAAAGTCCCCCTGTCTCCTTCTATCCCCTCCTCAGACCATGCTGTGTGTGTGCTGCCCTGCCAGTGTGAGCATTGCAAAGTCCCCCTGTCTCCTTCTATCCCCTCCTCAGACCATGCTGGCTGTGTGCTGGCCTGTCAGTGTGAGCATTGCAGAGTCCCCCTGTCTCCTTCTATCCCCTCGTCTCCTTCTATCCCCTCCTCAGACCATGCTGGGTGTGAGCATTGCAAAGTCCCTCTGTCTCCTTTTATCCCCCTCCACAGACCATGCTGTGTGTGAGCTGCCCTGTCAGTTTGAGCATTGCAGAGTCCCCCTGTCTCCTTCTATCCCCTCCTCAGACCATGCTGAGTGTGTGCTGCCCTGTCAGTGTGAGCATTGCAGAGTCCCCCTGTCTCCTTCTATCCTCTCCTCAGACCATGCTGAGTGTGTGCTGCCCTGTCAGTGTGAGCATTGCAGAGTCCCCCTTTCTCCTTATATCCCCTCATCAGACCATGCTGGCCGTGTGCTGCCCTGTCAGTGTGAGCATTGCAAAGTCCCCCTGTCTCCATCTATCCCCTCCTCAGACCATGCTGGGTGTGTGCTGCCCTGTCAGTGTGAGCATTGCAAAGTCCCCCTGTCTCCTTCTATCCCCTCCTCAGACCATGCTGGCTGTGAGAATTGCAGAGTCCCCCTGTCTCCTTCTATCCCCTCCTCAGACCATGCTGGCTGTGTGCTGCCCTGTCAGTGTGAGCATTGCAGAGTCCCCCTGTTTCCTTCTATCCCCTCCTCAGACCATCCTGGCTGTGTGCTGCCCTGTTTGTGTGAGCATTACAGAGTCCCCCTGTCTCCTCCTATCCCCTCCTCAGACCATGCTGGGTGTGTGCTGCCCTGCCAGTGTGAGAATTGCAGAGTCCCCCTGTCTCCTTCTATCTCCCCTCAGACCATGCTGGGTGTGTGCTGCCCTGTCAGTGTGACCATTGCAGAGTCCCCCTGTCTCCTTCTATCCCCTTGTCAGACTATGTCCGCTGTGTGCTACCCTGTCAGTATAAGCATTGCAGAGTCCCCCTTCTCCTTCTATCCCCTCCTCAGACCATGCTGGCTGTGTGCTGTTCGTTTGTGTGAGCATTGCAGAGTCCCCCTGTCTCCTTCCATCCCCTCGTCTCCTTCCATCCCCTCGTCTCCTTCCATCCCCTCGTCTCCTTCCATCCCCTCGTCTCCTTCCATCCCCTCGTCTCCTTCCATCCCCTCGTCTCCTTCCATCCCCTCGTCTCCTTCCATCCCCTCGTCTCCTTCCATCCCCTCGTCTCCTTCCATCCCCTCGTCTCCTTCCATCCCCTCGTCTCCTTCCATCCCCTCCTCAGACCATGTGAGCATTGCAAAGTCCCTCTGTCTCCTTTTATCCCCCTCCACAGACCATGCTGTGTGTGAGCTGCCCTGTCAGTGTGAGCATTGCAAAGTCCCCCTGTTTGCTTCTATCCCCTCCTCAGACCATGCTGGCTGTGAGAATTGCAAAGTACCCCTGTCTCCTTCTTTCCCCTCCTCAGACCATGCTGGGTGTGTGCTGCCCTGCCAGTGTGAGCATTGCAGAGTCCCCCTGTTTGCTTCTATCCCCTCCTCAGACCATGCTGGCTGTGAGAATTGCAAAGTCCCCCTGTCTCCTTCTATCTCCTCCTCAGACCATGCTGGGTGTGTGCTGCCCTGTCAGTGTGAGCATTGCAGAGTCCCCCTGTCTCCTTCTATCCCCTCCTCAGACCATGCTGGCTGTGTGCTGGCCATCACTAAATCTGGGGCACAATATTAGGATTTGAGGTGTCTGTCAATAGGTTGTACCCAGTGATTTAATGTGAACCTACCTGCAGTACTAACTGTGTGAGTGTATTATAGTGGGGGTGGGGGAATTTAATGGATGTGATGTTTCAAAATGTTTATTTTTTTATTTATTTTTGGTGACTTTAACCCCTTCAGGACGTAGTCAATAGTGCATAGATCAAAACAAAAACTGGAATTTGCGCTATATGTCTGTTCAACCATAATTCACCGCTGTCACATTAAGTGCACCCACACTTATTATATATCATTTTGTTCAGGAGAAACAGGATTTTAATTTATCCATTACTATTCATATATGGAACATAATTTATTAGTTTAAAAAAATGTGAGAAAATAAGATTTAAAAAAAAAAAAAATTGTATTTCCGTCTGACATTTTAGCTGTGAATGTCATAATACTGGTTTTAGTGCAAAAAAATGCACATATTTGTAATCAGCGATGTCTCACGAGTACAACAGTACCCCCCATTAACAGGTTTTATGGTGTTTTGGAAAGTTACAGGGTCAAATATAGAAAGTTCCATTTTCACATTGAAATTTGCCAGATTGGTAATGTTACCTTTGAGGCGGCGTGGTAGCCCAGGAATGAGAATTACCCCCATAATGGCATACCATTTTTGAAAAAGTAGACAACCCAAGGTATTGAAAGTGGGGTATGTTTAGTCTTTTTTAGTAGCCACTTAGTCACAAACACTGGCCAACGTTCATATTTGTTTTTGTGTGGAAAAAAAACAAAAAACTAATATTTGGCCAGTGTTTGTGACTAAGTGGCTACTAAGAAAGACTGGACATACCCCACTTGCAATACCTTGGGTTGTCTACTTTTGCAAATGGTATGCCATCATGGGGGTAATTCTCATTCCTGGGCTACCATACGCTCTCAAAGGCAACATAACCAATCTGGCAAATTTCAATGTGAAAGAAATGAAATGCAAACCCTATATGTGACTCTCTAACTTTCCAAAACACCATAAAACCTGTACATGGGGGGTACTGTTTTTCTCGGGAGACTTCACTAAACACAAATGTTAGTGTTTTAAAACAGTAAAACATATTACAACAATAATATAGTCCATACGAGTGCCGTTCGTTTGTAAAAAAAAAAAAATGCAAAAAACGTAACTTTTACTTAAAATATCATAGTTGTAATACAATTTACCAGTTTGAAACACTAATATTTGAGTTCAGCGAAGTCTACTGAGTAAAACAGTACCCCCTATGTACAGGTTTTATGGTGTCTTGGAGAGTTACAGGGTCAAATTAAATTCTCTGCACTTTCTCCCTGTGTTGTCAGGCATGTCAATCAAATTTTAATTAATCAAATCACATAATTATGTTAAATGATTACTTAAATATACACGTAGAATTTTAATATATATGCATTTATAGGTATTTAAATTCTACGTGTACACTTATGTAGTTATTTATGTAATTATATATATTTATAAATATTTGCAGTTATTTGTATTTATATATAAATAGATATATAGAATGTCATTCTAAGTGTATTTTGTTACCAATATATATGTATTAATAACAAAATACAGTTAGAATGAGATTACATATGTGTATATATAATTTATTTACCTTTTTTTTATATTTTATTTATTTTATGATTTTATTTATTTACTATTGTAAAACGTGTATATATAAATATAAAATAGATGTATGTAACATCATTCTAAGTGTATTTTAAGATTAATATATGTACTTATATTAACATTAAAATACACTATGTATGACGTTACATATATATAAGATATACCGTATATATATATATATTTATTTTAAACGTGTTTTTTTTTTTTTTTTACACCTCCCCACCAGCATGGGGACTGTCTGAGAGCTCAAACAGTCCCCCTGCTGGCAGATCCACAGCCAGCTATAGGGGGCCATGTGATCGCGCTTTGAGAGCAATCACATGGCCCCCAGGGGCCTCATTTGCCGGGGGAGGGCTGTCAGGCAGCCCTCCAGAAGAGGATTGCGGCGGAGGTGAGTACACCGGACCTCCAGGGGCTCAAAGCCATTACGGCATTCTATGCCGCTGCAACGGCTTTAAAGCCCACTTAATGTGGGACGGCATAGAACGCGTTAACGGGTTAAGAAATATAACTTGTAATATAGATTGTTAGTACTGAGGTTTTTTTACTTAACCAGTTATCTCTAGCTAAAAGTAATTTGTAAAAACTTAATTGCAAAATTTAGACTGTCTAAGATAACCTTCAACGTTAAACACATTTGTTACCAAATATTTAAGTAACACTATAGGGTCAAACATTAAAACCACCATCTAGCCCTCCTTGCCTCCCTAAATATAGTAAAATCTTACTTTTATTCAAGTCTTCAGCTGCTGTCTCTGCCCTGATCTGCCTGCTTTGCTGACATCATCAGAAATGATTCTCTGAGCCAATCATTGAATTTGCTGAGCTTGTAAAGGAGGCAAAGCAGGGGCAGAGCCAGCACAAGCCAAACACAGCCCTGGCCAATCAGCATCTCCTCATAAAGTTGCATTGAATCAATGCATCTCTAGAAGAAAAATTCAGTGTTTCCATGCAAAGGGTGGAGACACTGATATGTTGTGATGCACACTAGGCAAGACTGAGATAGGAAGCACCTCTAGCAGCCATCTGAGGAGTTGGCAGTGGAGTTATCACTAGGCTGTAATTGTAACATATTCATACTCACCTTGCGGTCAGTGGCCATGCATCTGCATGAATGACACTTGCAGCATGACAGTTACACCCCCACGCTCGCTCACGTAACTGTCGCCGTGCACGTCACGCACGCACATTTTGGGGTCAAAGAGCGATCACAGCCAATCAGAAAGGTAAAGCAGGTATAAAAGCATAGAATGACCATTCCTCATTGCACTGTTGTGGTTTCCCAAGTGGGTGTCCGAGAGCACGTTCCTTATTCTTGTTAATCTGATTTTTTTAAATTTGGCTTTCATTTTGATTTCCCTGTTTTCTGGCATCCCTGACCTCTGGCTTTCCTTTATTGTTGTGTCCGTTTCTGTGTCCCCTGACCTTGGCTATTACTCCGACTATTCTTTGGTACGTTAGTCCGGCCATTCTAAGGCCCGGTAATACGTTGCCTATTAGTCTCCTGTGTTACACAATTCTACGTGCTGGATCATACTGTAATCCTGACAGTAATGTAAGCTGCATTTTCTCTGAAAAGACCCGGTTTACTGCAAAAAGCCTGAAGGTAATGATTCTACTCAACAGGACAAATACAATAAGCTGTAGTTGTTCTGGTGACTATAGTGTCCCTTTTAAAAAATTATTCTTATTTATATAGCGACAACAAATTCGTCAGCGCTTTACACTTTAATAATCCTGCAACATCCACATCTGCTGGATCAATTAAAAGATTGATTTGAAGGTGTAATCCAAAGTATTCACACTTTGTGCAACTTTAATAATGGGATTAATTGGGGTGTTTAAAAACAAAACATTAAGTCATGGGTCCTCAAACTCCGGCCCCCCAGATGTTGCTGAACTACAACGCCCATGATTCTCTGGCTATCTATGTAATTCAAAGAATCATGGGCGTTGTAGTTCAGCAACATCTGGGGGGCCGGAGTTTGAGGACCCCTGCATTAAGTGGTCTTAAGCCAGCTGCTAAAGATTAAAGATAGATAGGTGGTTCTATAATCTCCCCATCCACAAATAACACTATGACAAACACCTGGCAGCCGGGGAGGGGAGACAATGGACACCTCCACTGGTCCAGTGTTATGTTTTGGATTTGTTGATTTCTTTTGTAAAGGGTTACTCCAAGCACCATGACCACTTCAGTGATTTGAAGTGGTCGCGGTGCCTGGATTCTGTGCAACTTTAAATTTTGAAACGCTGCACTTACAAAGTTTAACTCCATGCCTGCCTGAGGAGTAATTCCAACTCCAGCAACTTAAAGGGGCTGTCATTGGACAGCCCAGAACAAGAGTTCCGACCTGGCTAATGTCAATGCTGTACAAATATTTTTGCTCGGTGTGCCATTCGTTGACTGAGAACGGTCAGCTGAGGCTCTCAGCCAATGAATGGTGACTGAATTGGATTCCAGTTTCTGCCGCTCTGTAGAAGCTGGAAGTATGTCAGTCAGAAGCATCATAGCCCACCGGCTGTTCCTATACAGTTTGCCACATTACCAGGTAATGGGGCCAGGGTACTCATGACATTATACTGTGTACAGCGGGCTTTAGTGAATATGATGCTCTGAGTAACCCTTTAATGTGAAAATAATCCGACACAATCTCAAAATGGATTTAGAGGGGATTATTTGACTTCTGTTTGAAGGACCACCTTTAATGAAATGGACGCTCTAAACAGGCACATGCATTATCTGAAATAAGAAAGGTTACAATTAATTATCCCTGATCATCTTCTGTCCATTTCATTACTAGAACAGACCCCTAAACCTAGACCCCCCCCCCCCCCCCCAACCTGCTGGGTTTCTCAGTTTGCCTTAATATTCCATCTGCACATGATATCATCGCGCAATACCTGGACCCATGCTTTATGTGGAGAAACTGCAGATACAGGAAATTGTTGGTTCCTGTTTTAATAATGCATTAAAATAAACTGAAGAGGGTCTTCTCCAGCCTGCTGTCTCTCTTTACTAAAACAAAATACTTTGTACTGGGGCCATTGCTAAATGAAACGTAGCTTTATAAGACAAGTGAAGATCTTATTTACATTATGCAAGCTGTGCTATTTTGGCAAATGAAATGTAGTTTTTACAAGATAACAGAATGTAAAATGTCTATGGAACTATCTTTTGCAGATATCACAAAACACGTTTCCAGATGAGAGAAACAGACTATTGGAATTCTGGCATCTATGTCGGGAAACTCTAACCAAACTTACGTTTAACTTAGTGGATCAAAATTGAAGGCTTGACAAGTTAAGGGAGGTTCAAAGCAAAATTGTGGGAGCATCTTCATAATCGACTCATGAGACACGAAGTTAAAAATCCAATGACTGACAAGATCTTGAAACTTACCCTGGAAATTATCTACCTGTTGACGGGAGAGGTGAGGGGTTTTGGCCAATGTAACCATAATATATCACCAGGCAAGGTTACCCAGAAAACCAAACCCATTTTATTCTTTGAGGGCTGCCAGACCCATTGTATTTTCCTGGACACATAGTGGTCCTATTAGTCTTTTTAGTCCTTATTCTGCAGGAGACAATTTGTCAATCGACAAAGGCAGTTCCTCTGAGATTCTCTCCTGCCTTGTGTGAATTCCAATTAATTCAGGACTGCTCTATTTATTTGCTGAAAATCACCAAACAGACATAATGTGTCCGAAAAACCACGATGGGCTTGGAATCCCAATCTAAAAGGGTAAAAATGAACAAACATATTTTCATAGCAGGTGACTTTAATATAGGAATTTTTACAGTTACATTCTACGTAGATTTGGGAAGCAGCCTGAATGATGGCTTCCACCAGTTACACTGATCATTGATAAGGCATTGCTGAGAAAATACGTATTCTGGTTGGATTTGGGACAAGACGTATGTTGATTTAAAGGTGATGTTCATTGCCTTATTCTTCATTCATTCCTTTTATATCTAGGATTATATTGTTGTGAAAAATAAGGGGGATAATGTCGCAGGGGTCCGCGGCCTTTGTGCAACGGAGAGCGTCTGCAGGACTCCAAGCCCTGTGATGGCTCCTCATAATTCATTGCAAGAGAACAATGAGAAGAAAATCCTTAGACTCGCCAACAAAATAGTCAGCCTTCTGACCAGAGAGGTGAGTGATGTGACGGAAATGGTATGTAGCCCGCGGGTTTGATCTCCTAACGGAAATTCCTGGTAAATTACTAAAAATGTCCCATTTCAGGTTTCTTTGCGATGCGACAATGAAGCCGTAACTTTTTCGAAGAAAGAAGGAGACTATTTAGAAGAAGATAAGGATTCTCACAAGGATGTGGTGGGAGAGAATATCTGCCCCGTCAGTTCTCAGGGTAAAAAAGAGCGAATGCCAATGTTGGGTAATTCAGGGAGCAGGTGATGACGTTGAAATAAATTAAACCTGATTCTTGGAGCGTTAGTAATGGACACTTTGCTTTTGTTTATATTTACTTCTTATCTTTTTAGATAGATATATATATATATATATATATATATATATATTTGGAAAAATCAAGTCTGTCCTACAACTTCCTGCATCGTGGACTAGATATTCATATTCCTCCGTATATAAGAGCAATTAAATGGACACTGTAGTCATCAGAACCTTAATGTAGTGGTTCCTGTGTTTATAGCCTGTGCATTTAGGCATTTAAATGTAAAACCCTTGGAACACCTGGTAGCAGTAACACAGGCGTGCTTCCTAGTCTAGTGATGCACAGTGTGCAGCACTGGTGTGTAGCGTCTCCACGCTCTGCATGGAGGTTCAAAACGTTCTCCATAGATAAACATTGATTCAGTGCATCTCTATGAGGAGATGCTGATTGTTGCAGCACAGTGTTTTGCCTTGTATGCGCAATAGCCTCCCAATGCTTTCCTACGGGTAAGCATTGGATTGGCTGAGATCATCAAGATTGAAGATCTCAGCCATGCAGGTGCTGCTAGCTGCCGCAAGACTGGTATGGCAGAAAAGGTGAGTAAAATCCCCTTGTTACTGTGAGTGGAGGGGGTGCCAGTCACTCAAACAGCCACTCCAGGACTCTAGTGGCAGGAATGCATGTTTGTATATTTTATTATTTTTTTGCTTTGGGATGCACCTGGCATAGAAATAAAGGACAAATAAATCTGGCATGTCCTGGCAGCTGCTTACCTCGATGTCCATGGCGTGACTGGCATTCCCTAATGCTTAGCATGTTAGCCATCGCCTCGCAGCCATTGTGTACAGCTTTTGCATCCATTAGGGTAGCATCTTAAAGGGAAAAGAAGGTATGTATGTCTTTAAATGTTGGTCTCACAGTAATAATGTGTAATATTACACAAATCACAATAATGTGGAAATAACAAGATCAGTCTTAACAATGTTGTTGTATTAATGCTTGGATTACAGGAGCAAACTGTTACAGCATTTTCAAATCAGGGAAATGTTTTAATAAAGTGTGGATCCTGGACTCTTTGTAAATTGCCAATCATGTAACTCTCAGCCAGGCTTTTCCTGATTGAGAGAGATGGAAGTTAGATGTCTGTGATTCCATATTGTAGGTACCGGTAGTTGCCTAAAAAGAAAACCCTATCCTAATACCAGAGAGAGTAGTTTCTTAACATTATCAATGTAACGTTAATTTTTTTTATGAGTACTAGCAAACATTTGATATATGTAGCCAGTGAGGGGCAATTTCATCTTTCATTTCTTTGGAAGCTTGATCTCATCATTTGTCATGTTTATCTACTGTATTTGTAAGCACACAATAATAATATTATGTGAAATGTTCTCATCAGAGATTATTCAAAGTCAATCAGAATGGAATGTGATCGACTCTAAGGAACGCCAAGACAAGAGCGTACAAACCAAATTCTGTACAGGTCAGTGATATAAACACACTGAGACACTTACTGTACATTAATATCTTACACACAGTGTGCAGGCAGCGATATACACACCCTCTGCTGACACACACGGTGACACAGAACCACTGATATACTTACTGTATAGTAAAGCATTCTCTAAGTACCATAACTATAGAACTAAAGCTTAGTGTAATGTTTAGTGACACAAAACCTGCCCACTTTTAATCAACAGTGATAATATGGAAACTACACTTCTGTGTTATCGAGTGTTTCCTTACAATCTGGCCGGCAATGATAGGTTGAGGTTGCAGGACTAACCTACTACTGCAATTGAGTCAGATTGTTTTCCTGAGGCTTTACACAATGTGTTTGGCCCAATCCAGTTATCTCGTTCGATATCTGTGACGTGCCACCGACATATAATCTCTTACTGTGTTAGAGAACATGCTGCCAGAGCCTACATTTTCCATATCTACAGCAGAAGAAATGAGAAGATTGCATCCCTCCGAGATAGAAGAAAATGAATTCACTTGTACAGAGTATAAGGTATGATTTACCAGCAGTTACCTTACATAAATCGCCATAAGATGTTATTTGTTGGATTTTGCCAGCAGCATTTCTGCTTTGATGCCTTAACCCCTGGATTGTTCTGTTACATTCACTACTGCTGTGCATGCAGTAATAGGGGTAATATGTATCACATGTATTGGGATTCCCTACATAGTAGATGGAGTGGGTAAAGTGGCACAAGAAGTAAGGTTATCATGTACCCCATGTATGGGTAAAGGTTCCTAGAATAGTTTACAGTGAAGGGTTAGTTTATCGGATAGCACAGTTGCAGGAGAGGAATCAGGGTGCAGTTGGGAAAGCTATTAAACCCTTAAGGACACATGACGGAAATATTCTGTCATGATTCCCTTTTATTTCTGAAACTGTGTCATTATGGGGTTAACAATTTAATTGATTTAGTTTCCTAAAGAAGTGAATTTTAAATGATTTTGTGACGGAACTGAGACTGGGTGAAAGTCTAACGGAGCAGGGAAGGGAGTACCATATGAACAACGCGGCCGTAGAGAGGTACTGAAGGCGAGTGTCAGAGATGTGAGTACAAACAGAGGACAGGAACCTTTTCAGTGTTTGATACTGTTCTAATGCTTGAATACCTGGGAGTACATAAAAAGAAAACCTATTTTTCTTAAAGATTCTAATGGAATGCCTGTTTCTATTTGTTTCCCTGAATATGTCAGTTGTGTGTTGTGATATGTTGACCAGCAATATCATTGTGACTGACTGATCTTGTGTTGTAGATGGAGCAAGGAGTCAGGATATGTACTGTGCAATGTAAGGAGGAAGAGATTCCTACAGAGATCAGCCCAGGTGAGGCATAGATTATTTGTGTATGTACTGTCAGACATAAGCAATATTTCTATCTGGGACTTAGGTGGATGATAGAATTATAGGGAAAAGTAATCTTGGAACACAACAACTTTCTTTATAGAAAATGTTTCTTTTAGAATTAAACCCAATTTGAGCTGTCCCCCCAAAAATATATTCTATAACCCCCTATGGCACTATGAGGGCTCTTGAGAACGTCACAAGTGCTCTCATGTGCAGATCCGAGAGTGTATCAGTGCATCAGGAGCCACACATTGTGAAAAAGTCACGCAAAGGTGACACAGACCAAATTCGATTTTTGCATCCATTGTACTGCAAGCCCCAATTAGCACAATAGTGATTGCTTGTGTTAAACGCTGTCTGTGTATATATAAAGTTGATTACAATATTTTGTCCGCTCTAGTAGATGTCCCAGTCGATGAGGAAGCTCAGCCGGAAGAACTCAGTATTTATTTTTCGACTCCAGAAAAGGTCATAAAAAATAATATGATCAACCAAGATGATAAAGGAAAGAACGTAATAAATTACAGCTCGTCGAGAAAGCATTTGAAAAAAACAGAGACCGTTTCAAGTACAGACCCGTCTTTCCCTAAAGATCTGAAACCTGATGAGGATTCAAGTCTTCCCCTCCGTAAACGTTGCAAGGATAGCTTGGCAGCACAGAAAAACCAAGAGGATTTGTTTGGAAATTCTTATGAGTGCAGGAAATGTGAGATAAGCTTTAATGATGAGTTGGCTTTTCTGTCTCATGAGAAATGGCACGGGGTCGAGCTTTACAACTGCACCGAATGCAGAGAATGTTTCACGGACTACGCAGATTTTGCCACACATCTTACCACTCACAACGTGCAATACTGGAAACATTTATTTTCACAACCCAGATCTCACCCGCTACAGACGGTTCATGCAGGTCAGAAACCATTCACCTGCTCCGACTGCGGGAAGTGTTTTGCGTATAACTCAGCCTTTCTCCGTCATCGGAGAATTCACACCGGAGAGAAACCATTTGTTTGCATTGAATGTGGGAAGTGTTTTTCTCAAAACACACATCTGGCTAAACACCGAAATAAACACAACACAATGAAGACAGTGTAATAATTGAACATCTCACATTTTCTGTGTTTTTTTTGTTTTGTTATGTTTCATATTTAGTTTACAAACTATATTTCTCTATAAAAAAAAAAAAATCAAAAATAGAATTTATTATATAATTTTATTGACTTTGAAATCGCAGTTTTTCCTGTAGGTTATTCTTGTTTCTGACGCAGTCCAGAGGGGGACATTGAGCTGTATGTTATACTAGGTACCCACAATTGTATGTACATCGGTTAACTTATTAGTTATATGGTAAAACATATACAAAATGGCTGCAGTTTCTGGGATTATGGGATCTTGAAAGATGCACAAAGTTACAAGAAGCATCTCAAAGCAGACTATTTAAAAATTATATATACATTTATTTTCTTTTGATACCACTTTTCTTTTCCATTTTTTTTTATTTTTTTGTGGTCATCTGACTCCTTGTACCATTATTACAAAATTTCCGATCTGTGTTTTATTACCTTAATTGTATAAGCCTGGTTGGAAATTAAAAAAAAAAAATTAAAAAATATTACAAAAAAAAAAGTATTTCATTGCTTAAAAAGTATTTTTGTCAAGTTATCAGGTACTTTAGTAACCATAAGATTTTCACATTTTCTGGTAGGAATATAAATGAGCAGGTAGCTGCACATTCCTTTATTCTATTGATGCAATTTATTTACGGAGAAACACAAAGCACAACAGGTGATAAAATGGTGAATAAACTAAAAGTCATAGGGAGGGAATAGTACAATAGTACTATAAGCAACAAAGCTGAAAGTGAGTATTTTTACTAATACACTATATGTAGCATCCTTTATTATTGTTATTTAAGCTCCTCCTGTGTCCACATCAGATGTTAACCAAACTGGAAGAATTATATCTTCTACCAGTAGATTCCATTTTTAGGATCTGCTGAAAAAGGTCATTTTTTTTTTTTTTTTGAAATGCGTATCCTAAACGATTTGCCATCATGTACTCGGTCATCTGTGTCATTTAATCTAGTTTATATTTTGTCCAGGTCAACTAAACCATGATAATGAAGACAAGCTTATCGCAATACAAATTTACAATATGTATTAAAAAAAAAATCTTAAACCTTCTGGTCCCAGCCCAATTTGGAGAGACATACCACAAAATTGTGTGCCTAAACAGATGAATTATGTTTATGGAATAAAGGTGGATCTGGGGTATGTAGCACCCTTCAAAGTATGAGCTCAGGATTAACCAAGTTATTTTACTGGGAGACATTATTATTATTATGTTATTTATAAAGCGCCAACAAATTCCGCAGCGCTTTACAATGGGTGGACGAACAGACATGTAGATGTAACCAGACAAGTTGGACACACAGGAACAGAGGGGTTGAGGGCCCTGCTCAATGAGCTTACATGCGAGAGGGAGTGGGGTAAAGTGACACAAAAGGTAAGGATAGTATTAGACTAGTGGAGAGCAAAAAAACGGGTCGCAAGAGCATTCTGAGGACGGACACCAACTGAAATAGCCTGCCCTTCGGTGGGTCCCCGCTCAGTTTTCAAGCTGGCTTTGGCTCATCTTGTGCCATTACAGAGGGAACATCTCTGAAGCATATCAGACTGGCCCACCCATACGGGCAGTCCAGATCCGAAATGCCAGCAAGTTACCTCTGCACGATAGACACAGCAACCGCAGACGATCGTTTCAGCCTTGTTAGGCATCATCAGTGAGGCATAGCTGATATCTCTCTAGGCACCGTGAGCAAGGGGTCCATGTCTGGATTTCCCTTTTAAACTTATGGAGAGCAAAAAACGGGTCGCAAGAGTATTTTGAGAACGGACAGCAACTGAAATAGCCTGCCCTTCGGAGGGTCCCCGCTCAGAACTCAAGCTGGTTCTCTCTGTAATGGCACAAGATGAGCTAAAACCAGCTTGACTTCTGAGCAGGGACCCACCGAAGTGCAGGCTATTTCAGTTGCTGTCCGTTCTCAGAATACTCTTGCGACCCGTTTTTTGCTCTCCATAGTATTAGACTAGTAACAGTTGCAAGAGAGGAATCAGTCGGGAGCTATTAACAGTTTAATTGATACGCTGTTATGAAGAAGTGTAGACTGGGTGAGCATCTAATGGAGGAGGGAAGTGAGTTCGGTAGTAGAAGACAAGGCTTTAACTAAAGATATTAATACGGAAGTTCACATCACCAGCTTGGCAGACACGTGTTCCCGGTGAAAGAGCAGGTACAAGTATGGAAGCAAAGTGTATCGCTTCTTGATTGCTTTCTATATCATCAAAGTATTGCCTTCAAAGTACTTAGAAGTATTGTCACCTGGAGGAACGTCTAGTATGTGTAGTTGCTCAGTAGTGGGGTCGGAGCACCATGGCTGGACAACACGAGCAGCTGCAGCAGCAGTTTTACATAGATCCTCCAAAAGTGGTGAGGCACAAGTCCCATGACTCTCAGGCAGGCTGGCTGAGCCTAATGGGAAACGTAGTCCATGACCGCTCAATAGTAAAATGTTTAGCTATCACTGTCTTGAAGTGCTGGAGTATGTGTTGTTTTTGTTCTGTGCATGTTGTCAGCCGTGGTTTACAGAGACTGTGCAGTAAATAAGAATGAAATAAACATAGATCTGGTTGTTATGGTTAATGGTAGATAGGTTTAGTTAACCCCTTAAGGACATGACATGTGTGCCATGTCATGATTCCCTTTTATTCCAGAAGTTTGGTCCTTAAGGGGTTAATCTGTACATATGCACTGTAATATCTTCCTGTGTGTTTATTTAGTTGAATAAGTCTTTTATATATATATATATGTATATATAGTCTTGGGCCAAATGCTCGCCACAATAATATATGTCTATATTATTGAAAAGTATTAATACGCAATCTGACGTTCTTTATAAAAAATAAGTATTTATTCTACTTCAATAGCAAATCATAATATACTTAACAGATGGTATGTCTTAATGGTTACAGAGTCGTCTTTGTATCAGCAATTCAGGACATCGGATCGTAGCAGGAAAGGCAAGAGAACGTGGTCCTTTGTCCTCTGCCCTTTATAGCCCAAATTACGTCATAACCTGTAGTTTAGAATAGCCATATAAGGAAATTCCCCATATAAAGACCACCCCAAATCTCTTATACAGCAAATTCCAGAGACCTCATGGTACAGAATAGGAAACACCATCTGTTCTGTTTAACCCATTATACAGCCACACCTTAATATGTATTTGAATAGGAATATACAGAATATGCAATATTCTACATGCACCTATTGTTTTACAATTCACTTTATCTCACTATGGAAGCAATGTTGATAGATTGAGGTGATGGTTCAGTAATATGTGCTAGATTTAGTTTTTGCCTGGTAATTCTACAAGCAGAGTACAGCTTTCATTTGCCACCCGGAAGAACGTCTAGTATTGTTGTGACGTCGTTGTGAATTGTCGTATAGTTTCCCTTTAATTAAATGATCCGGGCCATAGGCAGGCTTACTATATGAACTGATCCGGGCCGTAGGCAGGCTTACTATATGAACTGATCCGGCCCATAGGCAGGCTTACTATATGAACTGATCCGGCCCATTGGCAGGCTTACTATATGAACTGATCCAGTCCATAGGCAGGCTTACTATATGAACTAATCCGGTCCGTAGGCAGGCTTACTATATGAACTAATCCGGTCCATAGGCAGGCTTACTATATGAACTAATCCGGTCCGTAGGCAGGCTTACTATATGAACTTATCCGGCCCGTAGGCAGGCTTACTATATGAACTAATCCGGTCCATAGGCAGGCTTACTATATGAACTAATCCGGTCCGTAGGCAGGCTTACTATATGAACTAATCCGGTCCATAGGCAGGCTTACTATATGAACTAATCCGGTCCGTAGGCAGGCTTACTATATGAACTAATCCGGTCCATAGGCAGGCTTACTATATGAACTAATCCGGTCCGTAGGCAGGCTTACTATATGAACTGATCCGGTCCATAGGCAGGCTTACTATATGAACTAATCCGGTCCGTAGGCAGGCTTACTATATGAACTGATCCGGCCCATAGGTAGGCTTACTATATGAACTGATCCGGCCCGTAGGCAGGCTTACTATATGAACTGATCCGGCCCGTAGGCAGGCTTACTATATGAACTGATCCGGCCCGTAGGCAGGCTTACTATATGAACTGATCCGGCCCATAGGCAGGCTTACTATATGAACTGATCCGGTCCATAAGCAGGCTTACTATATGAACTGATCCGGTCCATAGGCAGGCTTACTATATGAACTGATCCGGCCCATAGGCAGGCTTACTATATGAACTGATCTAATCCGACCCATAGGCAGGCTTACTATATGAACTGATCTGGCCCATTGGCAGGCTTACTATATGAACTGCTCCGGTCCATAGGCAGGCTTACTATATGAACTGATCCGGCCCATAGGCAGGCTTACTATATGAACTGATCCGGCCCATAGGCAGGCTTACTATATGAACTGATCCGGCCCATAGGCAGGTTTACTATATGAACTGATCCGGTCCCTAGGCAGGCTTACTATATGAACTGACCCGGCCCATTGGCAGGCTTACTATATGAACTGACCCGGCCCATTGGCAGGCTTACTATATGAACTGCTCCGGTCCATAGGCAGGCTTACTATATAAACTGATCCGGCCCATAAGTAGGCTTACTATATGAACTGATCCGACCCGTAGGCAGGCTTACTATATGAACTGATCCGGCCCGTAGGCAGGCTTACTATATAAACTAATCCGGCCCATAGGCAAGCTTACTATAAGAACTGATCCGGCACATAGGCAGACTTACTATAAGAACTGATCCGGCCCATAGGCAGACTTACTATAAGAACTGATCCAGCCCATAGGCAAGCTTATATGAATTTTAACCTCAAATTTGCAGTTGCCTGGGGAATTCCTGATAAATTATGCTTTACTGAATAGCCCTGATAGCATGTCTCCCTAAATTTTAGGGGCTGAGATATTTTATGTGATTTAGTAATAACAAATTTTGCAACTAAAATGTAAATTAAAAGAACAATGTATTTACACAGACTGATATAGAGGACTGGGGGTATTTATTGCAATAATATAGAGGACTGAGGGTAATTATTGTAGTAATATAGAGGACCTGTGTATTTAATGTAGTAATATAGAGGAGTGTTTTTTTTATTTTTTATTGTAGTAATATAGAGGAGTGGGGGACATTTATTGTAGTAATATAGAGGACTGGGGTATTTATTGTAGTAATATAGAGGAGTGGGGGTATTTATTGTAGTAATATAGAGGACTGGGGTATTTATTGTAGTAATAAAGAGGACTGGGGTATGTATTGTAGTAATATAGAGGACTGGGGTATTTATTGTAGTAATAAATAGGATTTGGGGTATGTATTGTAGTAATATAGAGTAGTGGGGGTAATTATTGTAGTAATATAGAGTAGTGGGGGTAATTATTGTAGTAAGATATAAATGTAGGGGTATTTATTGTAGTAATATAGAGGACCGGGGTAATTATTGTAGTAATATAGAGGAGAGGGGGTATTTATTGTAGTGATATAGAGGAGTGGGGGTATTTATTGTAGTGATATAGAGGATTTATTGTAGTAATATAGAGGAGTGGGGGTATTTATTGTAGTAATAAATAGGATTTGGGGTATGTATTGTAGTAATATAGAGTAGTGGGGGTAATTACTGTAGTAATATAGAGTATTTATTGTAGTAATATAGAGGAGTGGGGGTATTTAATTGTAGTGATATAGAGGATTTATTGTAGTAATATAGAGAAGTGGGGGTATTGTAGTAATATAGAGAAGTGGCGGTATTGTACTAATAGAGGATTTGGGGTATTTTTGATGACCCTACACATGGTCTGTCACTGTAAACATTGCTCCATCTTGTGCCCCCTCCCTTTCTGACGTCATCAGTTTGCGACCCCCCTCCGTAGGCTGTGCAGTGATTCTATGTGACCCCTTGTTTGGTAAGGTAAGTGCCCCTGTGGGGTGACAGCCCTGCATTGAGGGTGACATGGGGGGTGGGAGGACCCTGGGGATAACCCCTCCTATTCTCATTATAATTTAAAAACAATGCATTCTCCAAAAGCATGGAAATATTAACCCCTTACTGCACACAGTGCACCCCCTCCAACAGCATGGGAGTATTAACCCCTTACTGCACACAGTGCAACCCCTCCAACAGCATGGAAATATTAACCCTTTACTGCACACAGTGCAACCCCTCCAACAGCATGGAAATATTAACCCCTTACTGCACACAGTGCACCCCCCCAACAGCATGGGGGTATTAACCCCTTACTGCACCCCCTGCAACAGCATGGGGGCATTAACCCATTACTGCACACAGTGCACCCCCTCCAACAGCATGGGGGTATTAACCCCCTTACTGCACACAGTGCACCCCCTCCAACAGCATGGGGGTATTAACCCCTTACTGCACACAGTGCACCCCCTCCAACAGCATGGGGGTAATAACCCCTTACTGCACACAGTGCACCCCCCCAACAGCATGGGGGTATTAACCCCTTACTGCACACAGCGCACCCCCTCCAAACAGCATGGGGGTATTAACCCCTTACTGCACACAGCGCAACCCCTCCAACAGCATGGGGGCATTAACCCCTTACTGCACCCCCTCCAACAGCATGGGGGCATTAACCCCTTACTGCACACAGTGCACCCCCTCCAACAGCATGGGGGTAGCAGTACAGTTGATTTGCTGTGCAGTGATTCTATGTGACCCCTTGTTTGGTAAGGTAAGTGCCCCTGTGGGGTGACAGCCCTGCATTGAGGGTGACATGGGGGGTGGGAGGACCCTGGGGATAACCCCTCCTATTCTCATTATAATTTAAAAACAATGCATTCTCCAACAGCATGGAAATATTAACCCCTTACTGCACACAGTGCACCCCCTCCAACAGCATGGGAGTATTAACCCCTTACTGCACACAGTGCAACCCCTCCAACAGCATGGAAATATTAACCCCTTACTGCACACAGTGCACCCCCCAACAGCATGGGGGTATTAACCCCTTACTGCACACAGCGCACCCCCTCCAACAGCATGGGGGTATTAACCCCTTACTGCACACAGCGCAACCCCTCCAACAGCATGGGGGCATTAACCCCTTACTGCACCCCCTCCAACAGCATGGGGGCATTAACCCCTTACTGCACACAGTGCACCCCCTCCAACAGCATGGGGGTATTAACCCCCTTACTGCACACAGTGCACCCCCTCCAACAGCATGGGGGTATTAACCCCCTTACTGCACACAGTGCACCCCCTCCAACAGCATGGGGGTATTAACCCCTTACTGCACACAGTGCACCCCCTCCAACAGCATGGGGGTAATAACCCCTTACTGCACACAGTGCACCCCCCCCAACAGCATGGGGATATTAACCCCTTACTGCACACAGCGCACCCCCTCCAACAGCATGGGGGTATTAACCCCTTACTGCACACAGCGCAACCCCTCCAACAGCATGGGGGCATTAACCCCTTACTGCACCCCCTCCAACAGCATGGGGGCATTAACCCCTTACTGCACACAGTGCACCCCCTCGAACAGCATGGGGGTATTAACCCCCTTACTGCACACAGTGCACCCCCTCCAACAGCATGGGGGTAGCAGTACAGTTGATTTGCTGTGCAGTGATTCTATGTGACCCCTTGTTTGGTAAGGTAAGTGCCCCTGTGGGGTGACAGCCCTGCATTGAGGGTGACATGGGGGGTGGGAGGACCCTGGGGATAACCCCTCCTATTCTCATTATAATTTAAAAACAATGCATTCTCCAACAGCATGGAAATATTAACCCCTTACTGCACACAGTGCACCCCCTCCAACAGCATGGGAGTATTAACCCCTTACTGCACACAGTGCAACCCCTCCAACAGCATGGAAATATTAACCCCTTACTGCACACAGTGCACCCCCCCAACAGCATGGGGGTATTAACCCCTTACTGCACACAGCGCACCCCCTCTAACAGCATGGGGGTATTAACCCCTTACTGCACACAGCGCAACCCCTCCAACAGCATGGGGGCATTAACCCCTTACTGCACCCCCTCCAACAGCATGGGGGCATTAACCCCTTACTGCACACAGTGCACCCCCTCCAACAGCATGGGGGTATTAACCCCCTTACTGCACACAGTGCACCCCCTCCAACAGCATGGGGGTATTAACCCCCTTACTGCACACAGTGCACCCCCTCCAACAGCATGGGGGTATTAACCCCTTACTGCACACAGTGCACCCCCTCCAACAGCATGGGGGTAATAACCCCTTACTGCACACAGTGCACCCCCCCAACAGCATGGGGGTATTAACCCCTTACTGCACACAGTGCACCCCCTCCAACAGCATGGGGGTAATAACCCCTTACTGAACACAGCGCACCCCCTCCAACAGCATGGGGGTATTAACCCCTTACTGCACACAGCGCAACCCCTCCAACAGCATGGGGGCATTAACCCCTTACTGCACCCCCTCCAACAGCATGGGGGCATTAACCCCTTACTGCACACAGTGCACCCCCTCCAACAGCATGGGGGTATTAATCCCCTTACTGCACACAGTGCACCCCCTCCAACAGCATGGGGGTATTAACCCCCTTACTGCACACAGTGCACCCCCTCCAACAGCATGGGGGTATTAACCCCTTACTGCACACAGTGCACCCCCTCCAACAGCATGGGGGTAATAACCCCTTACTGCACACAGTGCACCCCCTCCAACAGCATGGGGGCATTAACCCCTTACTGCACACAGTGCACCGCCTCCAACAGCATGGGGGCATTAACCCCTTACTGCACACAGTGCACCCCCTCCAACAGCATGGGGGCATTAACCCCTTACTGCACACAGTGCACCCCCTCCAACAGCATTGGATATTAACCCCTTACTGCACACAGCGTAACCCCTCCAACAGCATGGGGGTATTAACCCCTTACTGCACACAGTGCACCCCCTCCAACAGCATGGGGATATTAACCCCTTACTGCACACAGCGCACCCCCTCCAACAGCATGGGGGTATTAACCCCCTTACTGCACACAGCGCACCCCCTCCAACAGCATGGGGGTATTAACCCCTTACTGCACACATTGCAACCCTTCCAACAGCATGGGTGTATTAATCCCTTACTGCACACAGTGCACCCCCTCCAACAGCATGGGGGATTAACCCCTTACTGCACACAGTGCAACCCCTCCAACAGCATGGGATATTAACCCCTTACTGCACACAGCGTAACCCCTCCAACAGCATGGGGGTATTAACCCCTTACTGCACACAGTGCAACCCCTCCAACAGCAAGGGGGTATTAACCCCTTACTGCACACAGTGCAACCCCTCCAACAGCATGGAAATATTAACACCTTACTGCACACAGTGCACCCCCTCCAACAGCATGGAAATATTAACCCCTTACTGTATTTATTGTAGTAATATAGAGGACTGGGGTATTTATTGTAGTAATAAATAGGATTTGGGGTATGTATTGTAGTAATATAGAGTAGTGGGGGTAATTATTGTAGTAAGATATAAATTTAGGGGTATTTATTGTAGTAATATAGAGGACCGGGGTAATTATTGTAGTAATATAGAGGAGAGGGGGTATTTATTGTAGTGCACCCCCTCCAACAGCATGGGGGCATTAACCCCTTACTGCACACAGTGCACCGCCTCCAACAGCATGGGGGCATTAACCCCTTACTGCACACAGTGCACCCCCTCCAACAGCATGGGGGCATTAACCCCTTACTGCACACAGTGCACCCCCTCCAACAGCATGGGATATTAACCCCTTACTGCACACAGTGCACCGCCTCCAACAGCATGGGGGTATTAACCCCTTACTGCACACAGTGCACCCCCTCCAACAGCATGGGATATTAACCCCTTACTGCACACAGTGCACCCCCTCCAACAGCATGGTGGCATTAACCCGTTACTGCACACAGTGCAACCCCTCCAACAGCATGGGGGTATTAACCCCTTCTTCAGCATGGAATAGTAATCACTCCTAGACACAGTGCAACCCCTCCTACAGCATGGGGGTATTAACCCTTTCTGCCAACAGTGAAACCCAATTACAATAGCGTGGGGGGGGGGGGGGAGTAATGCTAGCGTTTTGCTAAATGCCACAGTCTACACCTCACACATAATGCTTACTTTATCTTTATGAATATTGAATTCCCTCTTCAGGTTCCTACTTGGGGGACTAGAGCTGCCCCCGGCAGCATCTGGCTGTCTTGTTAGTAATGGATAAAGATCCTTTGAGTGAGAAGATCTTGCACATCACACTGAAGATAATCTGCTTGCTGACTGGAGAGGTGATGGAATTCAGAACCAATCTGTCTCTGTTCCCTAGTGGTTGGTAAATTGCTGCTGTAAAGAAACTCTGACCTTTTAGAGTCTTAGACCCTTGCTAAAAGAACTCTCTGAACACCATGACCTCTACAGCATATTGCAGTGGTTGTGGTGCTTGGAGTCTCTAGGTGCAGAATCTATGTTTCTTGTTAAACTGTGTTGATGGGCTCCCCAGTACCTAAAGCTTCACTTCCTTAGTAAATGTACAAAGCCGTCAGCAATAAGCACCCATTGATATGAAATATAGATATTGCTGATGAGAAATTCTTCAATAATGGCAGCAGAGTGGACAGAGTTTGGGTGCTGGGAGAACCCCAGTTTTTGTCAATCCACATGAAAACCGTTACAATCAGAGGGACGACACCCAAGACTGGTGTTTAGAGTGCTCCTTTAAAGCGGCACTGTCATGCCGAACTTACCTTTCCCCAATCACTTCCTCTCTCTCAGGATCGGTTCTTCATTTCTTCCTGTCTGCTCTAGTTTTCTTTAAAACATAAGACAAAGTAGGGACTATTTTGTTTTATATATTTTTCGTACACTTGACCATTTATGACTCAGGGGTATGAGTTAAGTCCGCTCTGTTTCCTGTGGTCAAAGCAATTTCCCCACAATTCTCACCTTCCTCTTGCTGCTTCGTTCGGCGTTTGAACGCTGGCGAAATTACCGAATTTCGTCCTAACAGAATGAGTACAGTTTGTCCATTCATTTTAAGACGCAATTTGGGACTTTTGTTCGGATCAGAATTTCATTTGAATGAATGAAACACTGATCTATGCGTGCCGTGAGTAGATAGCTCCCTAATTCCCACGGTATTAGGGAGCTATCTACTAAAAGGCTGAAAGACTTAAATTGTCTTTCAGACAAATTTACTAATACTAAGTAAAGACTACTATAATAATAATAAGTCTGCCCCTACTCGCTATACCACGAGTAAGGGCATGTCTACTAAACAGTGAGCAGCCAGTGGCAAAAGTGTCCCCCCAAGCTCCCACTTGTGCACCAAGAGTGGGGGCCACTAAACTAAACGGGAGACCTAGTGTCTCCCTCGGCTCCCACCCATGTACGGCGGGTGGGGACCCTAAAATACAATAGGGGGGACCTATTGTCCACCCTCCGGCTCTCATCCATGAGCGGCGGGTGGGGGCCCTTCAGTTACAATGGGGCGGGGAAGCTATTGTCCCCCCTCCCCGGCCCCTAGTCACCCATCAAATAAAAGCCTACCTACAACCTTCACCCTAAAAATAGTGAGGGGGAATCATTAAACCTAAATACCTGAATAAAATAAAGTCATATTTACCATTAGAAGTCTTCTTTTTTCTAAAACCTTTTTTTTAATCCCTAAAAAGGGCAAATAAAAATCCACAATTCCCGTCGAATTTATAAAATAAAAATAAAATTGCCGGGGAAAAAACACTAAAAAAAGAATCTATCTTCACCAAGCGAGGGCACCATGCAGACAGATTTAATGATGCCACATTTGTACAAACACAGTACTATTACAATATCACCCTGCTTAATAGGGTCATTTAATACACATCTTACACTTCATAAGTCTATGGGTATATTTCTCCTTAAATCCAAATATAAACTCAGTGTTTAGGTGATGGACCCCACCACACCAAACAGCAAAGTGAGAGTGCAGTGCTAACTGCAAAAACAACTTACCCCCAGTATGTATACTAAAATAAGAAAAAATAATTGTGCAATACTGTATATATTGTATAAAAAGTGCAAAAAAATAATATGATTGCACTCACATTTGAAAGAGCCTTTTGACACGGTTAGGCTCTGAACGTAAAGGCTTCTGTGCCTTTTTGGCCGTGACACTACCTAAAATTATTTAATTGATTTGTGTAGAAATATTCATCGGCTTCTTAATTTGCAGGATTGCGTAGTTGTGAAGAAGTCAGACAATCGTGTCAGGGACAGCAGCCCTTGCCCTTTGTCGGACACAAGCTGCAGTACAGAGAACCCAGTGTTGGTGCCTCCACTCAGTGTGTTGGTGAAAGACAGAAGCACTCAGAAGAAGATTGTGAGTCTAGCCAACCTGATCATTCAGCTTCTCACAGAAGAGGTAAGCAATGCGAGGATTCAGTAGTTATCACACAAGAGTCCATAATGTATGTGGACCATAACTATACGTTTGTATCCCAGGTCCCTGCAAAGTGCGAGGTGGATGTCAATCTGTCTGTGGAGGATTGGGAATATTTAGAAGGACACAAGGAAGATTATGAGGAGTGGATTGAGAAGAAACACCTGTCTCAGAAGAGTTTAGGTGAGAAATGTATTGATGTATGGGTGTGCGTACATGTATATCAGTATTTTAGACAGTAATACGTCAGATGCTCTGTGTAGTAAAGTCAGTTCAAAGAATAACCTAGAGTGTGCTGGGTCCATTTACCGAAACCAGATGTTCATGGTGATGGGTTTTTGCAATCTCTCTGCATATAGATAAATTATGCTTTGCCAATATTATAAATAAGGTTTGCTGCTTTTGTTAACAGATAACAATCTATTTATCTGCACAATGTGTTTAATAGGGAGTGCTAATGTTAAATCTGGGGAAGCCAAGAATGAGAGAAACTCAGAACAGATATTAAGTGACCATCATAATCCTCAGGAAAAGAGGAGCCATCCAGAAATGTGTACAGGTGAGTGATATGTACACACAGTGTGACACAGACACTTGCTGTATAATAATATCTTACACACAGTGTGCAGGCAGTGATATACACACCCTCTGCTAACACACTGACACACACTGTGACACAGAACTACTGAGATACTTACTGTATATTAATGTCTTACACACAGTGTGCAGGCAGTGATATACACACCCTCTGCTAACACACTGACACACACTGTGACACAGAACCACTGAGACACTTACTGTATATTAATATCTTACACACAGTGTGCAGGCAGTGATATACACACCCACTGCTAACACACACTGTGACACAGAACGACTGAGACACTTACTGTATATTAATATCTTACACACAGTGTGCAGGCAGTGATATACACACCCACTGCTAACACACACACTGTGACACAGAACTACTGAAACACTTACTGTATATTAATATCTTACACACAGTGTGCAGGCAGTGATATACACACCCTCTGCTAACACACTGACACACACTGTGACACAGAACCACTGAGACACTTACTGTATATTAATATCTTACACACAGTGTGCAGGCAGTGATATACACACCCTCTGCTAACACACTGACACACACTGTGACACAGAACCACTGAGACACTTACTGTATATTAATATCTTACACACAGTGTGCAGGCAGTGATATACACACCCTCTGCTAACACACTGACACACACTGTGACACAGAACTACTGAGACACTTACTGTATATTAATATCTTACTCACAGTGTGCAGGCAGTGATACACACACCCTCTGCTAACACACTGACACACACTGTGACACAGAACTACTGAGACACTTACTGTATATTAATATCTTACTCACAGTGTGCAGGCAGTGATACACACACCCTCTGATAACACACTGACACACACTGTGACACAGAACTGTTATGGTACTTTTTAGCAGTAAACCAAAATGTTTAAATGTCTATCTGTTCCTGTCCAAATTAATAAAATTGAATTGCGTATATACGCTGAAGTAATTAAGTCTGACACACAAGGTTCAGGTTAAAATAACTTCGAGAAAATTTATTGGCAAGTGATTAAAAAGCGGGCGCGCAGGCCCTTTTAAGAGACATTTTACGTCATCATTGATTATTAGAATATCAGCAAATAAACATCATTAATTGGATTAATTGTTAAGTGTCGGGATTAGTGTCCTCCTATCAATATTATTAATTGGCTCAAAAACTAAGTGGTTAGTCCCGTGCCCACCCACCAAGAGGTGGGATTGTTCTGGACACGGGTGGGGACAAGGGGGTCTTGAGCGTCATTTTACATGGTCGGTGATCTCAGGCCTCGTGGCCAGGTGCAAGGTCTCTTATGAATAGAACATTTCATTACTACTGTGTTCTCATGGCCTTCAAATTATACTATGTTGCAAGTTAAGGAAAAGTCAGCAATTCCTGTGTTAATCATGTCTTTGTTAGAACATACAGCCTTTGTCTTATTGTATTAGATGTGCTGGGAAATTCTGTCATGTAAGGTAGTTTTAAAAAGAACAAGTTAGGTTACGAGGACAAAATGGAGGATTGAAGAAGTCAGGTTAGGAGGACAAAATGGAGGATTGTCACAGTATAAAGTTAAAATGGAGTTAGTGCAATAATTCAATACAAGTACAATAAGGATTTTTAATAATCCCACATCAGTCCCCCCTATGAAATGTTAGATTCTAAGAGATAAAAACTTTATTAGGTTAGTACCAGGAAGACGTGTTAACCCAAAGGCACAGAAACCCTGTGGCCGCTAGCTAGGTGTTAATGCAAAGTGCAAGACTGTCCCTAGATCTGACCCTGATAGGCTAACTCATCCGTCAGTATGGCTCTCGAACACTTCACACCCATGGGTGTCCCATGGCAGCTAACCCACCACTTCTCCACACGGGGCCTTTACCATTCACTGACAGATGCTGTCCCTAAGCTAGTCCCTTCCTAGAATTCCTGCACTTTATCAATAAAAGGGATTGTTTGCAGCGGCAGACAGGGTGAGTTGATGTCTTGGAAATCTTGGTCATCAACTTCGAGATGAGTGAAAATGGGTGCCGCTTGGTCAACAGTCTTCATGAGGGACTTTCTCAGACATGGGAGGATACAACAAAAGAGAAGAGCAAAGATAAAAAGAAAAATTAGTATAGCCATACCAATATGCAATAAAGCCTTTTGCCATCCTGTCATCCAACCAAACCATCTTTCCCAGGGATCTTTTATCCCAGAATTCCTTTTTAACTCTTCAGACAGGTCATTTAATTTCTCAATGGCTAATGTAACTTTACCATTAGGGCCTGTGTTTTCTGGGATATAGGTACAACATGTCATGGTGTCGGGCAAAATTTTACAAACCCCTCCTTTTTCGGCTAGGATCATGTCTAGGGCCATTCTATTCTGGAAAGCCATTTGGGATGTGGCCTGCAACTGTTCGGCCAACCCCTGGAGGGCGTCTCTGGTATAATTAACAAAACGCTGTTGATTATAATAAATGTAATTTATCCAATTTAAATTCTTGTTTGTGGTAACTATAGCAAAAAGTGATTCAAATCCTGCAGCAACTTCATCTCTTGCTTTAAACTCATTGGGTACCCCCCTAGGCACTCCAATGGCATCAATATACACATGAGGATCAAAACTTCCTTTCACTGGGGCGTCACGCTTAACCTTAGTGTGCCTGGACTCATGGGTGACGAGGTGTGTGTCAGAGATGATATGTATAGGCATAATGGCTTTAGCCAGAGTACACTCCCCCCACCACTCTTTGTCCATTCTGGATCTTAGCTGTAAATCCCCACACAACCAGTAAATATCCCCTAATGACCTGGTGTGAAACTGCAACAAGTTCATAGAGACATTTCTGTAGGTAGCACAATACCCCTTAGAGAAATTACCTAAGAATTTACCAATTCCATCATAATTAGCATAACAAGTGTAATTACCTTTATACACGGTAATACCATCTGGGGGTTTGACATCCTTGGTTAGGAGAGGATACTCCTTTGTCCATGCAATACATATGGACCTGTTAAAATTATAATGATAGGCAAAAAGGCTTAAAACACATTCCTCTACATCTACTGGCAGGATTAGAGGTACAGTACCCAGGTGAGGCCGGGCACCGCCACACACATAGCATGCGGTCTTATTATGCTTATTAGCATTATATTTCATCCATTCTAACCATAAATTTACATCATTAAAACCTGTTTCAGCGACCATGGTATCTTCAAAGGTGGGGTTAGCAATGGCCATCATGTCTTGAAAGGTCTGGATATGAGGTTTTAATGGGTTAGGGACCATATGGGTAGCCCCTTGCCACTCAGAAGAGTTGCACATATCTTTGAGGTAGAAATGCCCTAATTTACGGTAGGAACCCTTTTTCCAATACATTCCCATCACATACTGGTCTGCATCTGTTGGGCTTGGATGCTCAATGTTAAGGATTAATTTCATAGGTGTACCCCCCCCCCAGGCTTTCTCAAAGTCATTCTCTGGAGAAGGGATCTACCATGATCATCTACTTTAGATAAGGCACTTTTTGGTTTGTAACCCCAGGCAGGCCCGGCATTCCATCCCGCCGCCCCCCAATGGTTACAATTGTGCCCCCATTGCTTGTCAACTACACAAACATATGGGTCTTTTGAATGAGGGATATCTCTATAGATACTCTGGATTTGTGATGTGGGAAATGGGCATTCTACGATATCACAATAGTCAAAGGTGTAAGTAGCCACATGGGTGCATGATGAATTGTACCAGAAGGTATACCCACTAATATCTTTGGTGATGGCTACTTGCTGGGCCTTTATGAGGCTAATTAAGGAGAAGGTGTACCAGAGGTACATGCTTGTGCGGTATCTGCTTCCTCGGGGACAGGAGATTTCTTGCAGTGGGAAGCGTGGATCCAATTTGGCCTACCGGCCAGTTTGACGGAGGTTGCGGTAATCAGGAGAACTTGGAATGGACCGTCAAATCTTGGTTCCAGGGTATTTTTCCGCACAAACTTCTTGACCAGAACCCAATCTCCGGGAAGCAGGTTATGGGTACCTGTATCCAATTCGGGATCTGGAATTGAAGAGAAAACTTGGGCATGTATTTTGTCTAAGGCATTTGCAAGTTCAGTTACATAGTCTACTAAAACATCTGATTGGAGCTGTAACTGCTGCGGATAATAACAACCTAGTCTGGGTGCTGTCCCAAATAGAATCTCATATGGGGACAGTGAATGCTTCCCTCTAGGTGTGTGCCTAACACTAAATAAAGCTATTGACAGGCTTTCTGGCCAGGGCATTTTTGTTTCTTGTGACATTTTTAACATTCTGGCTTTTAGAGTGCCATTCATGCGCTCTACTTTACCACTACTTTGTGGGTGGTAAGGGGTGTGGAAGGCTAGAGTCACCCCTAGAGCAGTCCAAATTTCTTTATTCACTGTCGCTGTGAAAGCTGGGCCTTGATCACTTTCAATGACTTCTGGGAGTCCGAACCTACATACTATCTCTGTAAGTAGGCGTCTTGCGGTTGTTTTTGCAGTGATATTGGCCACTGGGTAGGCCTCTGGCCATCCTGAGAACATGTCCACTATGACTAGTGCATATTCATGGGGCCCACTCTTGGGCATTTGGATGTGGTCAATTTGAATTCGCTGGAAGGGGTACATGGGCTTTGCCAGGTGTTTTGCAGGCACCTTGATTGGTCTTCCTGGATTGCATTTTGCACAAATGACACAGGCCTTACAGAAGCTGCTGATCAATGTTGTGATTCCGGGTGCCTCATAATACTTCTGTATGAGGGCGGCCATCAATTCCTTTGACAGGTGCGCAGGCCCATGTGCCCATTGGACAACTGCTGGATATAAATTTTTGGGAAGACAAAATTTGAAGTTGTTGTAATATACTCCGTCCTTTTGGACAGCTCCTTTCTTTTTCCATTTCTGGATTTCTTCAGGAGTGACTGCAGCTTGTTGTTCTCGCAAAATTCGCAAATCAGTAGGAAGAGTTTGCAGAGCAAAAATAGGGACTTCTTCTTCTTCTTGTCCGGACACTTCTTCATCCACTTCCTGCAGATCCCTGGCTGCTAGCTTAGCAGCCTGATCAGCCAAATGGTTGCCCTTTGCTTCATCTGTATCCAATTTCCCATGGGCCTTTACCTTCAAAACGGCCACTTCTTTAGGGAGTAGGAGGGCATCCATTAGCTCCTTAATTGCAGTGCTATGCTTGACTGGTGTACCGGCGGTGGTAAGAAATCCTCTTGTCTTCCAAATTAGACCGAAGTCATGTGCCACACCCAGAGCATATCTTGAATCTGTATAGATGTTGGCACGTTTTCCTTCGGAAATTTTGCATGCTGAAGTCAGAGCCTGTAATTCAGCTTCTTGCGCAGACATTGCTGGCGGTAAGGATGATGATTTGATAACTTCATCTGTTGTGGTTACGGCATATCCTGTATGATATCTTCCTTCTTCATCAGCATATCTTGAACCGTCCACAAACAGGGTAAAATCTGGATCTGGTAATGGATTCTCATGCACAGTTGGTAGGTGCACTGTCTCCATTTTCATCTGTTCAAAACAGTCATGAGGTGTTTCAGGGTCATAATCATTCACTATGACCAGATCTTGAAATTCTTTTTCTAGGAAGTGGCGTGGCCATGCTTCCAGAAGGTCAGTTGTTGGGTATTTGGCAATACCATTTTCCTGTAGCTGTTCTTCATCCATGGTGGCCCATAGCTTCGCCATGGGCCCAAGATCATTCCATGACCTTGTCTTCAATTTGGTAACAGGAATATGTGGGATAGCAGTATCCCAATGGCGGTAGAGGTAGTTAAGTTGTTGAGGTAGTTGGACCAAGACCATGCTATTGCCTTCAGAGTCACAATAGAAATCTTGAGCAGTGAGCTTCACATCAGTCCAGTGGTAAAGCTCATCTTCATAGCAAGGTTCGGGAGTAATGTTTGGTTTGTACCACATGGTACAGAAGGCGTAATCTGGGCCTTCACAGAGAGGCTTTTCATCTTCATAAAATGTCAAATGTGGATGCATGACTTTCTTGATACATCCACAGAGCAGGTAAATGTAGGTTTCATCCGTGATAAATCCATAATAGATACCCCCCTCAGGGAGTGGAAGAAGAGTGGATGGGTTAAGAACTTGACATCTTTGGATGGAAATGTTGTCAGGTAGAAGAAGATGACACTGTAGGCGTAGGTGTCTGGCTGGAGACACGTGCTTGAGCTGGACTTGGTTGATGATGGCAGAAATGTCATGAGGGGCCAAAACAACCAGAGGGTGGCCAAGGACCAGGTCTGAGGTTCTTTCTATGAGCTCTCTTGCAGCAAAAACAGCCCTGAGACAGGAAGGAGTCCCTCTGGCCACAATGTCCAGTTGACATGAGAAATATCCAATAGGCCTTTGGCGGCCCCTTAAGTCATTAGTTTGGGTGAGAACTCCTGTTGCATGGCCTTGTCTTTCAGAGACAAATAATTTGAAAGGTTTGGAGTAGTCAGGTAGGCCCAAGGCAGGAGCAGAAGCAATGGCACGTTTGAGAGCATTGAAATTGTCCAGAGCTTCATTAGTCAAACAGAATGGGTCAGACTTAAGTGCATCATAGAGAGGTTGCATAAGCAGAGAGGCTTCTGGGATCCATGCTCTGCAGTAGGAAATGAGGCCTAGGAAGGCATGAAGAGACTTTGAAGTCCTTGGAGGTGGAATGTCCAGTACAGCTCTTACCCGGTCCCGAGTAAGATGTCTGGTGCCTTGAGATAGGCAATGTCCAAGGAAAATTACTGAAGGTTGGCAGAATTGGAGCTTGATGAGCGAGGCTTTGCATCCTTGTTCTGCCAAATAGCAAAGGAGACTAATTGAGCAATTTTCAGTAGTGGGTATATCATCTCCACAAAGCAACAAATCATCCACATACTGGAGCAGAACAACTTCTGGGTGCTCGGCTTGCCATGGGTCAAGGATGGTGGCCATGGCCTTTGCAAATTGACTTGGAGAATTCTGTGCCCCTTGGGGCATGACAGTCCAGGTATACTGTTGCATTTCATGGGTGAAGGCAAACAGGTATTGACAAGATGGGTCCAGTGGGACACTGAAAAAGGCATTGGCCAGGTCTATGACTGTGAAAAATTTTGCAGATGGTGGGACTCCAGAGAGCAGAGTATGGGGATTTGGTACAAGAGGGGTGTCCAGGACGGTAGCTTCATTGACAGCACGGAGATCCTGAACCATCCTGTACTTCTCTGGCTCACCTTTTGGAGTTTTCTTTTTCACAGGGAATAATGGGGTGTTGCATTCAGATTTACATTTTACCAGGGCACCCTTCTCCAAGAGTGCCTTGATGTGGATAGAAATGGCAGCAGCCTGTGCTGGTTTCAATGGATATTGTGGCTTTCTTGGTAACTTAGCTCCTGGAATAAGCTTTACCACCACAGGGGGAACATTTAGGTGACCTATGTCCTCTGGGCCTGAGGACCATAGCTTGGCGGGCACTTGTGTTTTTAATACCTCTGGGAAATTGGACCTTAATTCTGCTGCTTTCTCACGGGGTTTTTCCAAATGCAGCATCAGAGGCAAGGAGCACAAGGCTGAGGTGTCTGATTCAGATAGAGGTGTAGTCATTTCTATTTGCCCATCTGAGGTGAAGGTGATGGATGCTTGCAGGCGTGAGAGAACATCAGCACCTAACAGGTTAATTGGGCAAGTGGAGGATACCACAAAACGAGCAAGCAGGCTAGAGCCAACTCGTAGTGGAGTTGTTAAAGGGCTGTGTCTTGGCTGGCCATCCACTCCAACACAAGAGACATCAATATTGGACAGGAAAGATGGGTCTGGCAGGTCTTGTTCTCTCAGAACACTACGGGCTGCACCTGTGTCAACAAGAAATGTGGTTGGTTGGCCTTCAATGGGTAAAGTCACTGTAGCAAGTGGCCCCCCCTTATCCCCTGTAGACACTGCCATAACAGGGGTTAATGACACAGGCTTGCCAATTTCCTAATCATCTGGTTCCTCAATTATTGGAACCTCCTTCTCGGCCTTAGGGGCCGGGGCAGGCCTGGATGGCTTTCTTGGCTCCCTCCTGGGTTCCGGGCAATCACTTTTAAAATGCCCTTTGACCTTGCAATTAAAACAAACACCATCCTCTGGTCTGGTACCCTTGGGAATAGGGGTAGTGCGTGCCACCATAAGAGGAGCAGAGCTTGGCCTTCTGGGGGTCTGGGCAGACTCTAGGCCCCTAGCAACTAGGAGTAAAGTATCTAGGGGAACAACCTTATATTCAGGGCGGGCAGCGATAATTCCCTTGCGTATTGGGTCTTTAACACCTTGGACAAAAGCACCGGACAGCATTTGTGAATGAATCTTGTCAGTAAGATCAAACCCCAAATCTGTGAACATTTGATACAGTCTTGCATGAAACCTTTCCACTGATTCTCCTTTATCTTGTATAACATCAGTAAGGCCAGCAGCCTGATCTGCAAGTTTGTCCTTAGCCCAATCTCTTAATTGGTTGCAAAAAGTTACTCCGGAGGGGTAATCAATGTCACTGCCGAGCAGATCTGTACTGAGGTGTCGGGCCATGCTTGGCCAATATGCATCCCCTGCTTTAATAGCACAAATGCTCAGTAGATCACGCCATGCGGCGGAATAAGTCTTTTGGATTTGAACTATCCCTCGGTAAAAGGGCATAGGCTGCTTTTCTGGGTCAGGGAGGGATTTCATTAAAGCACTAGCTTGAGTGGGGTTAAAAGCAACATACTTAGGAGGGGCCCGTTCTCCTCGACCCTTGTGGCCGAAGGGATCATCGATAGAACGATGAGCTGAGGCTCCCGCAGCAACCTCTGATGAGACATGGGAGACCCTGTCCTCCTCTTCGTCATCGAATTCTATGATATTGGCTCTCTTACGTGGTGCAGGGCCCGCGTGAGGTGAAAGGATCGGGGGATGGGAAGGAGCCCCAGATGCAGGGGTGGCTAGCGAGTCATAACCTGGGGACAGGTAGTCACCGGGGATTACCGGCATCAGGGCTGAACTGGGGGCCGCCATATTGGAGGCGGGAAAAGGAGTTGCATTAGGATTAAGGGAAGAAGTGGCGGCCATGTTTGATATGGGCACTTCCGGGGCAGACTGAGCCGGACTGGGCATGACCGGAACCTGGGGAGTGGCTTGGGGAAAGGGAGGGTAACCGGGGTAGGGCAGGGCCATGGGATATGGGAAGGGGTAGGGCCAGGCAGGGGAGGGCAGTAGAGTAGGGTGGGTAGGTACATTTAAGGAGGTAGGGTATTGGACTGGGGTGGAGCTGGTTATGGGAGGAGACAGGACGGGATTGGTGGGGATGGGTGCAGAAGGAGGAGTCGGAGCAAGGGAGGAAGGGGTAGTTAGTTGGGCGGATGCTGATGGGAGGGGATTAGCTACGGAGAGGGATTGCAGGGAGGAAATGGCAGATGAAATGTTAGGATTAGGCATGGAAGGTAGCGTCGGGATGGATGAGGATGATGGGACTGTTGGAGACGGGGAAGGGGTAAAGAAGGATCCATCAGAATTCAGGACCGGGCAGACAGGGGAGGTGATGGGATGGGATTCGGGAGGATTGGGAGTGGGGAACATAGTCAGCTGGCTATGACCTACTGCTGACTGAACCTTGGGGATAGACATCCCCTGGGCGCCATTTTGGGGCGCTGGCTGAGGGTAAACCCCAGCAACACAATTCTTATGATACACAAACAATTTCACACCTTTGTGATTTATTTCTTCCTCAACCCAACCTTCTAGCTGAATAGCCTTCGCTACTCTGTACCATGCTTCAGCAGTCTTTAATAAATCATTATCTGTAAGCTTGCCTTTCATTTCTGCCAGTAACTTGCGCCAGCTTTCTGGTTGCAATCTTCCACATGTAGGTACAGCAATTTTACATACTTTCGCAATCCTTTCAACACCTTTAACCATCTCCTCACCCTCTCTGTTCTCTACTAAATCACATGCTAACCAGCCCTTACTGGGCTTATCTAAATCCTGTTCCATAGTCCCTTTACCCCTATACCAGCGTCCTAGATATAGAGAGAGAGAAGGAAAATTGAACAGGAACGTCTACAATGCTCGACTGCCACCCGAGAACCGTGGGACTTTCTCAGGTGCGTCTTCCCAAAACGTAGACTAGTCACTGAATCCGCCTACCCGGGGTGGTAGACACGGATTGGAGCGAGGTGAGAAGTGTGTGACCAATCACTTCTCTTTTAAGAGGAATGGGAGTGGATAGTATAACAATATAGGAAGTGTAGAAAAGATGAAAGGCAAGGAAAATCCTTAGAGACAGACACAGGAGTTCATGAGACTCCTCATTAAACAAACAAGACAACAATACAGTTGAAATACAGTGCATGCATCACAGTTCAAATGAAATCAACAGTAATTCCTTTCCTTTACTCGTGTGCTTACTCCAAAGTCACCTCCCTCAACCCCGTAGTGTCTCCGCTCGGAGAACAACTTTCATAAGTCTCACTACCAGCGGCCACGGAAAACAACTGACACCGGTCCGAGTTCCGTCAGCCTCCCTCTGCACAGTAGTCCACAAGAATGTGGCCACCTCTTTCCTCACTCCCGTAGTGCCCCTATAAAACCCACTTATAAGTCTCACTACCACGTGATGCGGAAAACAAGCAATGCCCACTTGAATCCCCCCAGGAAACAGAGTCCCCTGCCACAAGACTAAGCCCCCCTCACAAATAAAACAGAAAACTGGAATTCCACCAGCCCCAGCGCTCAGGGTTGTGGTTACCAAAACCGGACTCCCCCCAGCCGAAGCTGTGGGTTACCAAAACCGGACTCCCCCCAGCCAAAGCTGTGGGTTACCAAAACCGGACTCCCCTCAGCCGGAGCTGTGGGTTACCAAAACCGGACTCCCCTCAGCCGAAGCTGTGGGTTACCAAAACCGGACTCCCCTCAGCCGAAGCTGTGGGTTACCAAAACCGGACTCCCCTCAGCCGAAGCTGTGGGTTACCAAAACGCTAGCTAGGCTGTAAAACAGGCAACAGAAGACCCAGGCAAATCCCCTCAGGTCCACCCCCCTTTATCCCAAAAGGGGTAAAATACAAACAGATAGACTAACAAACTGAAGACCCAGGCAAATCCCCTCAGGTCCACCCCCCTTTATCCCAAAAAGGGGAAAACAAGCAAGACAGAGAACCCCAGGCAAATCCCCCGCAGGTCCACCCCCCTTTATCTCAAAATGGGGAAACAGGCAAACAATTCAAACACACCCAGGCAACAGATAGACTAAAATGCAGGTAAACAAGTGAGTAACGAGGCACCGGGCAAGATATTACCTGTCTTTGATGTCCTCCCGGGAAGCAGTCACAGACACGTGGACGGGTCAATCAAAGGGGCCGGAACATACCGGTGGCTCTGCAGAAGTCTCTACCGTGTACCTGGAGGTGATCAATCTCCTTTCCTTCCCCCTGGATTCCTCCGTCCACCCTTGTCTTCCTTAGGACGGCTCACCGGCCGGACATAGCCCGATGCCCCACGTTGGGCGCCAAGTTGTTATGGTACTTTTTAGCAGTAAACCAAAATGTTTAAATGTCTATCTGTTCCTGTCCAAATTAATAAAATTGAATTGCGTATATACGCTGAAGTAATTAAGTCTGACACACAAGGTTCAGGTTAAAATAACTTCGAGAAAATTTATTGGCAAGTGATTAAAAAGCGGGCGCGCAGGCCCTTTTAAGAGACATTTTACGTCATCATTGATTATTAGAATATCAGCAAATAAACATCATTAATTGGATTAATTGTTAAGTGTCGGGATTAGTGTCCTCCTATCAATATTATTAATTGGCTCAAAAACTAAGTGGTTAGTCCCGTGCCCACCCACCAAGAGGTGGGATTGTTCTGGACACGGGTGGGGACAAGGGGGTCTTGAGCGTCATTTTACACGGTCGGTGATCTCAGGCCTCGTGGCCAGGTGCAAGGTCTCTTATGAATAGAACATTTCATTACTACTGTGTTCTCATGGCCTTCAAATTATACTATGTTGCAAGTTAAGGAAAAGTCAGCAATTCCTGTGTTAATCATGTCTTTGTTAGAACATACAGCCTTTGTCTTATTGTATTAGATGTGCTGGGAAATTCTGTCATGTAAGGTAGTTTTAAAATGAACAAGTTAGGTTACGAGGACAAAATGGAGGATTGAAGAAGTCAGGTTAGGAGGACAAAATGGAGGATTGTCACAGTATAAAGTTAAAATGGAGTTAGTGCAATAATTCAATACAAGTACAATAAGGATTTTTAATAATCCCACATCAGAACTACTGAGACACTTACTGTATATTAATATCTTACACACAGTGTGCAGACAGTGATATAACCACCCTCTGCTAACACACTGACACACATTGTGACACAGAACTACTGAGACACTTACTGTATATTAATATCTTACTCACAGTGTGCAGGCAGTGATACACACACCCTCTGCTAACACACTGACACACACTGTGACACAGAACTACTGAGACACTTACTGTATATTAATATCTTACTCACAGTGTGCAGGCAGTGATACACACACCCTCTGATAACACACTGACACACACTGTGACACAGAACTACTGAGACACTTACTGTATATTAATATCTTACACACAGTGTGCAGGCAGTGATATACACGCCCTCTGCTAACACACTAACACACACTGTGACACAGAACCACTGAGACACTTACTGTATATTAATATCTTACACACAGTGTGCAGGCAGTGATATACACACCCTCTGCTAACACACTGACACACACTGTAACACAGAACTTCTGAGACACTTACTGTATATTAATATCTTACACACAGTGTGCAGGCAGTGATATACACACCCTCTGCTAACACACTGACACACACTGTGACACAGAACCACTGAGACACTTACTGTATATTAATATCTCACACACAGTGTGCAGGCAGTGATATACACACCCTCTGCCAACACACTGACACACACTGTGACACAGAACTACTGAGACACTAACTGTATATTAATATCTTACACACAGTGTGCAGGCAGTGATATACACACCCTCTGCTAACACACTGACACACACTGTGACACAGAACCACTGAGACACTTACTGTATATTAATATCTTACACACAGTGTGCAGGCAGTGATATACACACCCACTGCTAACACACTGACACACACTGTGACACAGAACCACTGAGACACTTACTGTATATTAATATCTTACACACAGTGTGCAGGCAGTGATATACACACCCTCTGCAAACACACTGACACACACTGTGACACAGAACTACTGAGACATTTACTGTATATTAATATCTTACACACAGTGTGCAGGCAGTGATATACACACCCTCTGCTAACACACTGACACACACTGTGACACAGAACTACTGAGACACTTACTGTATATTAATATCTTACACACAGTGTGCAGGCAGTGATATACACGCCCTCTGCTAACACACTGACACACACTGTGATACAGAACTACTGAGACACTTACTGTATATTAATATCTTACACACAGTGTGCAGGCAGTGATACACACACCCTCTGCTAACACACTGACACACACTGTGACACAGAACCACTGAGACACTTACTGTATATTAATATCTTGCACACAGTGTGCAGGCAGTGATATACACACCCTCTGCTAACACACTGACACACACTGTGACAGAGAACCACTGAGACACTTAATGTATATTAATATCGTACACACAGTGTGCAGGCAGTGATATACACACCCTCTGCTAACACACTGACACACACTGTGACAAAACTACTGAGACACTTACTGTATATTAATATCTTGCAGACAGTGATATACACACCCTCTGCTAACACACTGACACACACACTGTGACACAGAACCACTGAGACACTTACTGTATATTAATATCTTACACACAGTGTGCAGGCAGTGATATACACACCCTCTGCTAACACACTGACACACACTGTGACACAGAACCACTGAGATACTTACTGTATATTAATATCTTACACACAGTGTGCAGGCAGTGATACACACACCCTCTGCTAACATACTGACACACACTGTGACACAGAACCACTGAGATACTTACTGTATATTAATATCTTACACACAGTGTTCAGGCAGTGATATACACGCCCTCTGCTAACACACTGACACACACTGTGACACAGAACTACTGAGACACTTACTGTATATTAATATCTTACACACAGTGTGCAGGCAGTGATATACACACCCTCTGCTAACACACTGACACACACTGTAACACAGAACTACTGAGACACTTACTGTATATTAATATCTTACACACAGTGTGCAGGCAGTGATATACACACCCTCTGCTAACACACTGACACACACTGTGACACAGAACCACTGAGACACTTACTGTATATTAATATCTCACACACAGTGTGCAGACAGTGATATACACACCCTCTGCTAACACACTGACACACACTGTGACACAGAACTACTGAGACACTTACTGTATATTAATATCTTACACACAGTGTGCAGGCAGTGATATACACGCCCTCTGCTAACACACTGACACACACTGTGATACAGAACTACTGAGACACTTACTGTATATTAATATCTTACACACAGTGTGCAGGCAGTGATACACACACCCTCTGCTAACACACTGACACACACTGTGACACAGAACCACTGAGACACTTACTGAATATTAATATCTTACACACAGTGTGCAGGCAGTGATATACACACCCTCTGATAACACATTGACACACTGTGACACAGAACTACTGAGACATTTACTGTATATTAATATCTTACACACAGTGTGCAGGCAGTGATATACACACCCTCTGCTAACACACTGACACACACTGTGACACAGAACTACTGAGACACTTACTGTATATTAATATCTTACACACAGTGTGCAGGCAGTGATATACACGCCCTCTGCTAACACACTGACACACACTGTGATACAGAACTACTGAGACACTTACTGTATATTAATATCTTACACACAGTGTGCAGGCAGTGATACACACACCCTCTGCTAACACACTGACACACACTGTGACACAGAACCACTGAGACACTTACTGTATATTAATATCTTGCACACAGTGTGCAGGCAGTGATATACACACCCTCTGCTAACACACTGACACACACTGTGACAGAGAACCACTGAGACACTTACTGTATATTAATATCTTACACACAGTGTGCAGGCAGTGATATACACACCCTCTGCTAACACACTGACACACACTGTAACACAGAACTTCTGAGACACTTACTGTATATTAATATCTTACACACAGTGTGCAGGCAGTGATATACACACCCTCTGCTAACACACTGACACACACTGTGACACAGAACCACTGAGACACTTACTGTATATTAATATCTCACACACAGTGTGCAGGCAGTGATATACACACCCTCTGCCAACACACTGACACACACTGTGACACAGAACTACTGAGACACTAACTGTATATTAATATCTTACACACAGTGTGCAGGCAGTGATATACACACCCTCTGCTAACACACTGACACACACTGTGACACAGAACCACTGAGACACTTACTGTATATTAATATCTTACACACAGTGTGCAGGCAGTGATATACACACCCACTGCTAACACACTGACACACACTGTGACACAGAACCACTGAGACACTTACTGTATATTAATATCTTACACACAGTGTGCAGGCAGTGATATACACACCCTCTGCAAACACACTGACACACACTGTGACACAGAACTACTGAGACATTTACTGTATATTAATATCTTACACACAGTGTGCAGGCAGTGATATACACACCCTCTGCTAACACACTGACACACACTGTGACACAGAACTACTGAGACACTTACTGTATATTAATATCTTACACACAGTGTGCAGGCAGTGATATACACGCCCTCTGCTAACACACTGACACACACTGTGATACAGAACTACTGAGACACTTACTGTATATTAATATCTTACACACAGTGTGCAGGCAGTGATACACACACCCTCTGCTAACACACTGACACACACTGTGACACAGAACCACTGAGACACTTACTGTATATTAATATCTTGCACACAGTGTGCAGGCAGTGATATACACACCCTCTGCTAACACACTGACACACACTGTGACAGAGAACCACTGAGACACTTAATGTATATTAATATCGTACACACAGTGTGCAGGCAGTGATATACACACCCTCTGCTAACACACTGACACACACTGTGACAAAACTACTGAGACACTTACTGTATATTAATATCTTGCAGACAGTGATATACACACCCTCTGCTAACACACTGACACACACACTGTGACACAGAACCACTGAGACACTTACTGTATATTAATATCTTACACACAGTGTGCAGGCAGTGATATACACACCCTCTGCTAACACACTGACACACACTGTGACACAGAACCACTGAGATACTTACTGTATATTAATATCTTACACACAGTGTGCAGGCAGTGATACACACACCCTCTGCTAACATACTGACACACACTGTGACACAGAACCACTGAGATACTTACTGTATATTAATATCTTACACACAGTGTTCAGGCAGTGATATACACGCCCTCTGCTAACACACTGACACACACTGTGACACAGAACTACTGAGACACTTACTGTATATTAATATCTTACACACAGTGTGCAGGCAGTGATATACACACCCTCTGCTAACACACTGACACACACTGTAACACAGAACTACTGAGACACTTACTGTATATTAATATCTTACACACAGTGTGCAGGCAGTGATATACACACCCTCTGCTAACACACTGACACACACTGTGACACAGAACCACTGAGACACTTACTGTATATTAATATCTCACACACAGTGTGCAGGCAGTGATATACACACCCTCTGCTAACACACTGACACACACTGTGACACAGAACTACTGAGACACTTACTGTATATTAATATCTTACACACAGTGTGCAGGCAGTGATATACACGCCCTCTGCTAACACACTGACACACACTGTGATACAGAACTACTGAGACACTTACTGTATATTAATATCTTACACACAGTGTGCAGGCAGTGATACACACACCCTCTGCTAACACACTGACACACACTGTGACACAGAACCACTGAGACACTTACTGAATATTAATATCTTACACACAGTGTGCAGGCAGTGATATACACACCCTCTGATAACACATTGACACACTGTGACACAGAACTACTGAGACATTTACTGTATATTAATATCTTACACACAGTGTGCAGGCAGTGATATACACACCCTCTGCTAACACACTGACACACACTGTGACACAGAACTACTGAGACACTTACTGTATATTAATATCTTACACACAGTGTGCAGGCAGTGATATACACGCCCTCTGCTAACACACTGACACACACTGTGATACAGAACTACTGAGACACTTACTGTATATTAATATCTTACACACAGTGTGCAGGCAGTGATACACACACCCTCTGCTAACACACTGACACACACTGTGACACAGAACCACTGAGACACTTACTGTATATTAATATCTTGCACACAGTGTGCAGGCAGTGATATACACACCCTCTGCTAACACACTGACACACACTGTGACAGAGAACCACTGAGACACTTACTGTATATTAATATCGTACACACAGTGTGCAGGCAGTGATATACACACCCTCTGCTAACACACTGACACACACTGTGACAAAACTACTGAGACACTTACTGTATATTAATATCTTGCAGACAGTGATATACACACCCTCTGCTAACACACTGACACACACACTGTGACACAGAACCACTGAGACACTTACTGTATATTAATATCTTACACACAGTGTGCAGGCAGTGATATACACACCCTCTGCTAACACACTGACACACACTGTGACACAGAACCACTGAGATACTTACTGTATATTAATATCTTACACACAGTGTGCAGGCAGTGATACACACACCCTCTGCTAACATACTGACACACACTGTGACACAGAACCACTGAGATACTTACTGTATATTAATATCTTACACACAGTGTTCAGGCAGTGATATACACGCCCTCTGCTAACACACTGACACACACTGTGACACAGAACTACTGAGACACTTACTGTATATTAATATCTTACACACAGTGTGCAGGCAGTGATATACACACCCTCTGCTAACACACTGACACACACTGTAACACAGAACTACTGAGACACTTACTGTATATTAATATCTTACACACAGTGTGCAGGCAGTGATATACACACCCTCTGCTAACACACTGACACACACTGTGACACAGAACCACTGAGACACTTACTGTATATTAATATCTCACACACAGTGTGCAGGCAGTGATATACACACCCTCTGCTAACACACTGACACACACTGTGACACAGAACTACTGAGACACTTACTGTATATTAATATCTTACACACAGTGTGCAGGCAGTGATATACACGCCCTCTGCTAACACACTGACACACACTGTGATACAGAACTACTGAGACACTTACTGTATATTAATATCTTACACACAGTGTGCAGGCAGTGATACACACACCCTCTGCTAACACACTGACACACACTGTGACACAGAACCACTGAGACACTTACTGAATATTAATATCTTACACACAGTGTGCAGGCAGTGATATACACACCCTCTGATAACACATTGACACACTGTGACACAGAACTACTGAGACACTTACTGTATATTAATATCTCACACACAGTGTGCAGGCAGTGATATACACACCCACTGCTAACACACTGACACACACTGTGACACAGAACCACTGAGACACTTACTGTATATTAATATCTTGCACACAGTGTGCAGGCAGTGATATACACACCCTCTGCTAACACACTGACACACACTGTGACAGAGAACCACTGAGACACTTACTGTATATTAATATCGTACACACAGTGTGCAGGCAGTGATATACACACCCTCTGCTAACACACTGACACACACTGTGACAAAACTACTGAGACACTTACTGTATATTAATATCTTGCAGACAGTGATATACACACCCTCTGCTAACACACTGACACACACACTGTGACACAGAACTACTGAGACACTTACTGTATATTAAAATCTCACACACAGTGTGCAGGCAGTGATATACACACCCACTGCTAACACACTGACACACACTGTGACACAGAACCACTGAGACACTTACTGTATATTAATATCTCACACACAGTGTGCAGGCAGTGATATACACACCCTCTGCCAACACACTGACACACACTGTGACACAGAACTACTGAGACACTTACTGTATATTAATATCTTACACACAGTGTGCAGGCAGTGATATACACACCCACTGCTAACACACTGACACACACTGTGACTCAGAACCACTGAGACACTGTATATTAATATCTTACACACAGTGTGCAGGCAGTGATATACACACCCTCTGCTAACACACTGACACACACTGTGACACAGAACCACTGAGACACTTACTGTATATTAATATCTTACACACAGTGTGCAGGCAGTGATATACACACCCACTGCTAACACACTGACACACACTGTGACACAGAACCACTGAGACACTTACTGTATATTAATATCTTACACACAGTGTGCAGGCAGTGATATACACACCCTCTGCAAACACACTGACACACACTGTGACACAGAACTACTGAGACATTTACTGTATATTAATATCTTACACACAGTGTGCAGGCAGTGATATACACACCCTCTGCAAACACACTGACACACACTGTGACACAGAACTACTGAGACATTTACTGTATATTAATATCTTACACACAGTGTGCAGGCAGTGATATACACACCCTCTGCTAACACACTGACACACACTGTGACACAGAACTACTGAGACACTTACTGTATATTAATATCTAACACACAGTGTGCAGGCAGTGATACACACACCCTCTGCTAACACACTGACACACACTGTGACACAGAACCACTGAGACACTTACTGTATATTAATATCTTGCACACAGTGTGCAGGCAGTGATATACACACCCTCTGCTAACACACTGACACACACTGTGACAGAGAACCACTGAGACACTTACTGTATATTAATATCGTACACACAGTGTGCAGGCAGTGATATACACACCCTCTGCTAACACACTGACACACACTGTGACAAAACTACTGAGACACTTACTGTATATTAATATCTTGCAGACAGTGATATACACACCCTCTGCTAACACACTGACACACACACTGTGACACAGAACCACTGAGACACTTACTGTATATTAATATCTTACACACAGTGTGCAGGCAGTGATATACACACCCTCTGCTAACACACTGACACACACTGTGACACAGAACCACTGAGACACTTACTGTATATTAATATCTTACACACAGTGTGCAGGCAGTGATACACACACCCTCTGCTAACATACTGACACACACTGTGACACAGAACCACTGAGATACTTACTGTATATTAATATCTTACACACAGTGTTCAGGCAGTGATATACACGCCCTCTGCTAACACACTGACACACACTGTGACACAGAACTACTGAGACACTTACTGTATATTAATATCTTACACACAGTGTGCAGGCAGTGATATACACACCCTCTGCTAACACACTGACACACACTGTAACACAGAACTACTGAGACACTTACTGTATATTAATATCTTACACACAGTGTGCAGGCAGTGATATACACACCCTCTGCTAACACACTGACACACACTGTGACACAGAACCACTGAGACACTTACTGTATATTAATATCTCACACACAGTGTGCAGGCAGTGATATACACACCCTCTGCTAACACACTGACACACACTGTGACACAGAACTACTGAGACACTTACTGTATATTAATATCTTACACACAGTGTGCAGGCAGTGATATACACGCCCTCTGCTAACACACTGACACACACTGTGATACAGAACTACTGAGACACTTACTGTATATTAATATCTACACACAGTGTGCAGGCAGTGATACACACACCCTCTGCTAACACACTGACACACACTGTGACACAGAACCACTGAGACACTTACTGAATATTAATATCTTACACACAGTGTGCAGGCAGTGATATACACACCTTCTGCTAACACACTGACACACACTGTGACACAGAACTACTGAGACACTTACTGTATATTAATATCTTACACACAGTGTGCAGGCAGTGATATACACACCCTCTGATAACACATTGACACACTGTGACACAGAACTACTGAGACACTTACTGTATATTAATATCTCACACACAGTGTGCAGGCAGTGATATACACACCCACTGCTAACACACTGACACACACTGTGACACAGAACCACTGAGACACTTACTGTATATTAATATCTTGCACACAGTGTGCAGGCAGTGATATACACACCCTCTGCTAACACACTGACACACACTGTGACAGAGAACCACTGAGACACTTACTGTATATTAATATCGTACACACAGTGTGCAGGCAGTGATATACACACCCTCTGCTAACACACTGACACACACTGTGACAAAACTACTGAGACACTTACTGTATATTAATATCTTGCAGACAGTGATATACACACCCTCTGCTAACACACTGACACACACACTGTGACACAGAACTACTGAGACACTTACTGTATATTAATATCTCACACACAGTGTGCAGGCAGTGATATACACACCCACTGCTAACACACTGACACACACTGTGACACAGAACCACTGAGACACTTACTGTATATTAATATCTTACACACAGTGTGCAGGCAGTGATATACACACCCTCTGCTAACACACTGACACACACTGTGACTCAGAACCACTGAGACACTTACTGTATATTAATATCTTACACACAGTGTGCAGGCAGTGATATACACACCCTCTGCTAACACACTGACACACACTGTGACACAGAACCACTGAGACACTTACTGTATATTAATATCTTACACACAGTGTGCAGGCAGTGATATACACGCCCTCTGCTAACACACTGACACACACTGTGATACAGAACTACTGAGACACTTACTGTATATTAATATCTACACACAGTGTGCAGGCAGTGATACACACACCCTCTGCTAACACACTGACACACACTGTGACACAGAACCACTGAGACACTTACTGAATATTAATATCTTACACACAGTGTGCAGGCAGTGATATACACACCTTCTGCTAACACACTGACACACACTGTGACACAGAACTACTGAGACACTTACTGTATATTAATATCTTACACACAGTGTGCAGGCAGTGATATACACACCCTCTGATAACACATTGACACACTGTGACACAGAACTACTGAGACACTTACTGTATATTAATATCTCACACACAGTGTGCAGGCAGTGATATACACACCCACTGCTAACACACTGACACACACTGTGACACAGAACCACTGAGACACTTACTGTATATTAATATCTTGCACACAGTGTGCAGGCAGTGATATACACACCCTCTGCTAACACACTGACACACACTGTGACAGAGAACCACTGAGACACTTACTGTATATTAATATCGTACACACAGTGTGCAGGCAGTGATATACACACCCTCTGCTAACACACTGACACACACTGTGACAAAACTACTGAGACACTTACTGTATATTAATATCTTGCAGACAGTGATATACACACCCTCTGCTAACACACTGACACACACACTGTGACACAGAACTACTGAGACACTTACTGTATATTAATATCTCACACACAGTGTGCAGGCAGTGATATACACACCCACTGCTAACACACTGACACACACTGTGACACAGAACCACTGAGACACTTACTGTATATTAATATCTTACACACAGTGTGCAGGCAGTGATATACACACCCTCTGCTAACACACTGACACACACTGTGACTCAGAACCACTGAGACACTTACTGTATATTAATATCTTACACACAGTGTGCAGGCAGTGATATACACACCCTCTGCTAACACACTGACACACACTGTGACACAGAACCACTGAGACACTTACTGTATATTAATATCTTACACACAGTGTGCAGGCAGTGATATACATATGTATAAATAATGTATTTACCTTATTAACATTAATTTCTTGCAGCTAAATTCAGTAATAGAAATAAACCAAAAAGAAGACACATCCCCTGTTATTCACAGGATTTTACCCAGGACAATACATTTCAGGTACTGTATTATATTTAATCCTTGTCTAGGTTGTATTGGTACCCTGAAGAAGTCAGAGGAAAAGCCAGCATGGTTTATAGTAAAAAGGGATTTTGTAGTTGTTTTAATTTACGTACAGTTCCAAAGATAATTGTAACAGTTTTGTCAGTGTTTAGGAAGAGTTTGTCATCTGCGATCCACTTTTCTAACTCTGTGAACTGTTCTTGGAGCACAGCCTCAAGCTCCGGTAGATTGGGTTTATTGGCGGAGATAAGTGTCATCTGCATACACGTGTACAGTTGAGGATTTGCAGACGTCATTTATAAATAATGTGAATAGCAGAGGGCCAAGTATGAAGCCTTTGGGAACACCCCAGGGGACTGGAAGAGGGAGGGAAGCGCTATCAGAAACGGACCCATATCGCAATCGATCTGATATATATGATCGAAACCAGGTTAGCCGACGATCACCAATTCCTGAGTTTTTAAGTTCTTGCAAAAGAATGCCATGGTCTAGCGTGTCAAAGGCCTTGGCAAAGTTAATCTCCTTGTTCCATGCCAGTTTGGATGTCTTTGCAAACTTATAAAAGGGCAGTCGTTGGTGAGTCATTTAGACGAAAGTTTGATTGATCAGGAGTCAGATTGTTTGATTGTTGATAATATACGTATAAGTTACGTGTGAATGCATTTGACTATGATTTTTGACAATACTGGGAGCAATGATATTGGACGATAGTTAGATACCAAAGTGTTGTCACCACTTTTATGGATAGGCACTACTCTCACAGTCTTCCAAAGTTTGGGTTTGTATCCAGATACCAGGGGTTCATTGATAAGGGTAGTAACAGGTTTAGCAATTGCCGGCGCACTGAGCTTCAACAGCATTGCTGGGATTTGTTTTTTTCTTTTTTAAGTGATAAAGATGTTTATTAATGACACTAACAGGCACAAGTCTAAATTGTAATTTCTCTATATGAGGATTGTGCAAATTTAGCAGAACCTGATCTGCATTTGATGTCTGAGAACAACTGTAACTCATTATCTTAGCAATCAGGGTTGTGACACATAGAACTAAATAATTATTAAAGGCATTTGCTACATCTAGGGGGTGTTGCAGGGTTTGGTTGTCCATTTTGACAGTGGAGGGTTGGGAGTGGATTGTGGGGGTTTGTATGTTACTTGGGTTTGATATGTTATTGTTAACATTTTCACAACAATTGGGCCTTAGCCAGTTTTGTTTGATTTGTGCATGCACAAGTCTTGGGCTGGACAACGTTTAACTAAGGCCGTGGGAGAGAGATATATTGGGGTCAGATTGGCCTGCAAAAAGCAAAGGAATGGGGGAGATGCATCCATGGACATTTTAGGTGAGGATTATTCAAGTAAAACAAAGGGAAACATCACAAAGATAAGACCGAGGTATGCATGTAGAAAAATAAAACCATTAAACAACTCTGTGTTGCCTGCAAGTCTGGGGCTGGATAACGTTTATCTCAGGCTGTTGCATAGGGCAGTGGGACAGCAGATGGATATCTGTGTTGCTTGCAAGTCTGGGGCTGGATAATGTTTATCTCAGGCTGTTGCATAGGGCAGTGGATCAGCAGATGGATCTCTGTGTTGCTTGCAAGTCTGGGGCTGGATAACTTTTAACTCAGGCTGTTGCATAGGGTAGTGGATCAGAAGATGGATCTCTGTGTTCCTTGCAAGTCTGGGGTTTGCCTATAGACTTCTGGTAAATCCCATCTGCGAAAAGGACTCGTCATCAGGCTAGAAGATGCAACTAAGGAATCTATTTTGTAGTCAAGGCATCAGGAGGACGTTTCCATATGCATGAGACCATTATGCTTTGCAGCAAATCTTAAAGAGTGACAAGTTAAATTATGATATTTGTAATGGAAGTGGATTAGAGGACAGGACTTTGAGGGCTCTTTGCAGCCTTGTGTGATGCCCTGTGGCATTTCATGGTCAGGGAGTGAATGTCAGACACTAGTGTGAGTTATCCAATCAAAATCAGTGAAATCGTAAATTCTGTCATTATATTACCAATTTTATTCATATAGCTGTACCTTCAGGGAAAAAATATATATGTTTTGTACTGTAACTGTTCCAAACACTGACAATAACCTACTTAATCTGGTGGAGGGACTTGTACAGAAGTCCCACGTTGTACTTACAACTCACACGTCTCGCAAAGTTTTTAAATCTTTTAAAGAGACAATGTAGTCACCAGAACAACTACAGCTTAATGTAATTGTTCTGGTGAGTATAGTCAGGTCCTGCAGGCTTTTTGCAGTAAACACTGGCTTTTCAGAGAAAATAAATTCACACCTTTATTTTTGCATTGTTATTGTATCATCTGTCATATATAGAAACTTGTACGGTCCCATGTGACTTTTTTGTGTTGAAATGCGTAGGGAAACTAATGTACACATTTTTTTGTATCTCAGATGGAACGAGGTGAGAGTGTGTTTCATCCACAGTGTAAGGATAAGAGAGGTCCTTCACAGATCAGTTCAGGTGAGATATAAACCCCAAATTAAAGCTATATAGTCCTATTATATTATTTATTTTATTGTGTTCCTGTCATCACCACAATGGGTTACTAGGATATTAACAGAACAAATTCCATATGGCAAGTACTGTACAGAGACACAACGTAGAATAACATCAATTATTCAATATTAGTTAAAGTACGAATAAAATGGCAAACTAAACCTAACCAGTGATTAATGTTGGGTACTGTAGAACACAGATAACTTTTATTTTTAAGTAATGTTGTTGTAGCTTGATAAACCTGCCTGCATAATAATAGAAATATACAACGTCCTTCCAGATGCTGCTGCCTAATGTAATGGTAGTTATTTTATTGACTTTGGAAAGATGAAAGGTAATGTCATCCCTGCTGGGAATCGCAGAGCTGAGGTTTGTGAGGACGAGACTGAGTTCTCTGAACATCTTGAGAAAAGTGCAGTGAGGTTAATCGGCTGTCAGCCTGAGATAATCTTCTGAGACCAGGAACGAACACGTGCCAGTCCTATATAATCAGTTAGTTATAGAATTGAGAAATACAAGCCTCCCATGAAGACAATGAAATAAAAAGTATTAACTAAGATGGATTTATACAGAGCTGTTCTCAATATTGATATCAGCGGAGAAGCAGAAAGACAATTTGCAATTTCAAAAATCTACCAAATGAAAACATGGCTGGCAGAGGTACGTGTGTCGTGAAATGAGAACAAGAGGGCTGGTCCCTAGTTTAACAATCAGAATCTGTTCTTTACATTGCGTGTTCTTTCCTGACATCAGAAACCAATATACCTAATGTAACGGAATGCAGTATATTAGTCCACGATATCCGTTGGTATCTTCAGGAAATCCACAGTCAGAGTAGAAAGCAAGGCAATATCCCCAATCCTCCCAATAACCGGACGAAACACAGTTTGGGAGTCAACTAACTCGGTTTATTCACAAGCAGCGTATTTATGCAGTTCCCCATGCAAGGGGTTTCCATACAGATATTCCAGGGGATTTCTCCCAACATGCATTGTGACTTTCCCAACAGGCATCGCTGCACGAGAAGGATACTCCCACTAAAATGGACGATTAAGTGGATTATCCCCTCGTGCAGCAAAACCGACAATTGACATTAAAATACATAATTCCCGTAATATTCGGTACTTTAGAATAACCGAACGTTCGGTAGATAGCTGGGGTCGGGGCGCACACTTTGTGAGAATACCGCTCCGATCCCAGCTGAATTGACCGAACGCCGCACATAATACATTTAAACATCAAGGTGAGTTTAAAAGTACCGAATAAGTACGGGACACATAATGTACCGAACGCGGTACTCCCGAACGCTCTGGAAGTCCAGCGGTGTTCGGATCACTGAGTAGCCGTTTTCAGTTCCAGGCTCTCGACGACCGAACACCGCTGCAGAGACAAAGGATCCAAGATGGCCGACCGCCGCATGGTCGGTAGTGGATCGACGGCCACCTAGGAGAGCCCTTAATTACCGATTGCAACAATGTTGCAATCGGTTAATTGGTGCCACACGACCTGTGAATGTGTGGTCTACCTGGGGAGTCCACATTCGTACGGCGAATGGCCAGGATAGCCGTGTTTCGTCGTACGAATGCTTTGTATGCTGGCGGCATACGGCTGCCAGCATGCGAACGGTCACAGTACAATACACATACAGTCAACGGGACACGTTATACATTCAGCCTACGGACAACCTGCAATGAATATAGTTCAGAAGTGGCTAGGTTTGCCACAATGCTCCCCCAGAACCAAGCCGGCATACACAGTCTGATCCCAACGGATCGGCTTGGGGATGTCCGGGAGAGTACTCACAGATCACTTCTCGAGTTCAGTCTGTCTGGATAACCCGTCAGCGTTACCGTTTTGTTTTCCTGGCCGGTAATGGATAGTAAAGTCAAAGGGCTGCAGCGCCAAGCTCCAGCGCAGCAGCCTGGCATTGTCTCCAGACACACGGTTTAGCCACACTAACGGGTTGTGATCTGTGAGTAAGGAAAAAGGTTGTCCGTACAGATATGGCTGCAACTTTTTAAGGGCCCACACCACGGCCAGGCATTCTTTCTCGATGGCGGCGTAGCTCACTTCCCGGGGTAGTAGCTTGCGGCTTAGATAGGCTACGGGGTGTTCTCCGCCATCGGCTCCCACTTGGCTCAGTACTGCCCCCAATCCAAACATGGAAGCGTCGGTGTGAACAAGAAATCTTTTAGTTGGATCAGGAGCAGTTAACACAGGAGCATTAGTGAGAGCAGTCTTGAGTTGTTGGAATGCCTGCTCACACTCTGGGGCCCAGACAACCAGTCGGGGAAGGTTCTTTTTGGTCAGGTCCGTTAGGGGTTTGGCCAGGGTGCTATAGTCGGGGACAAACTTCCTGTAATAGCCTGCCGTCCCTAAGAACGCCAGCACCTGGGTCTTAGTCCTGGGGGTAGGCCACTTTGCTACGGCCTCAATCTTAGCTGGCTCAGGCCTCTGCTGCCCACATCCTACACGGTGGCCCAGATACTGTACCTCGGCCATACCTATGTGGCACTTGCTAGGTTTTAGGGTTAACCCAGCCTCCCCAATGCGATCTAGGATCGCCCCGATGTGGTGTAGGTGGTCTTCCCAGGTCTGGCTAAAGATGGCTATGTCATCTAGATAGGCACAGGCATACTCCTGAAAACCGTCCAGTAGCCTATCTACCATCCGCTGAAAGGTAGCCGGAGCGTTTTTCATCCCGAAAGGCATGACCTTGAATTGGTACAGGCCAAACGGGGTGACAAACGCCGACTTGGGGATGGCGTCATCGGCTAGAGGAATCTGCCAGTACCCCTTACACAAATCAATGGTAGTGAGGTACTGGCCCCGTGCCATCTTATCTAACAGCTCGTCTATCCGGGGCATCGGGTAGGCATCAGACACCGTTTTGTCATTTAGCCTCCGGTAGTCGACACAGAATCGGGTGGTGCCATCCTTTTTAGGTACCAGGACTACCGGCGATGCCCAGGGGCTATCGGAGGGTTCGATAACCCCTAGCTGCAGCATTTCGTCTAGTTCGGCTTTCATATGGGTACGGACTGATTCCGGAACCCTATATGGAGCCTGGCGCATAGGTAGCTGTCCCGGGGTCTCTACTCGGTGGGTGGCTAACGGAGTGTACCCAGGTAAATTGGAGAAGGTAGTCCCTTTGGCTACAATCAGCGCCTGTACCTGGGCACGCTCCTGGGGGCTTAGCCGCTCCCCCAGCTGGACTCCCCGGGAAGGCTCTATCTGTTCCTCGGGTTCTAGTAGGTCAGGTAAGGGTAGGTTCTCCTGATCCTCTAAGGAGGAGGCACAGATTGCCGTCACATCCTCGATCCTCTCATGGTAGGGTTTGAGCATGTTCACGTGGAGCATGCGTCTCTTCCCTACCCCTGAGCAGGGGCCGATCACATAGGTAGTGTCGCATCGCTGCTCCACTACCTGGTATGGGCCTTGCCAGATGGCCTGCAGCTTATCGGTGCGGACGGGCTTTAAGATCAAGACCTTCTGTCCCACCTGAAAGCTGCGGTCCCTGGCTCCTCTATCGTACCAGCGTCGCTGGCGTTGCTGGGCCGCTTGGAGGTTGGTGTGTACAGCCTGAGTTAGCGCCTCCAGACGGTCCCTGAACTCCAGGACGTATGATATGATAGGGGTTTCGTTAGTGGGGCTCTCCCCCTCCCAGTGTTCCCTAATCAAATTCAAGGGTCCCCGCACCCTCCTCCCAAATAGTAGCTCAAACGGGGAGAATCCTGTTGACTCCTGGGGAACCTCTCTATAAGCAAAGAGTAAGTGAGGCAGAAACCTCTCCCAGTCTTTGTGGGTCTCCCCGAACGTCCGAAGCATCTGCTTCAGCGTCCCGTTGAACCGCTCACATAGCCCATTGGACTGGGGGTGGTAGGCGGAATTAACTATTGGCTTAATGCCACACACCTTCCACAGATGTTGGGTAACTTCGGCCGTAAATTGGGTACCTCGGTCTGAGATGATCTCTTGGGGAAACCCTACTCGGGAAAATACCTTCATTAAGGCTTCCGCTACGGTCTCAGCGTGGATATTAGAGAGAGCTACAGCTTCGGGGTACCTGGTGGCGTAGTCCACTATAGTTAGGATATACCTTTTGCCAGAGGGACTGGGTTTTGGCAAGGGCCCTACGATATCCACCGCTACTCGGCTGAAGGGTTCTGCAATGATGGGTAGGGGACATAGCCTGGCCTTGTGGCGATCCCCTCGTTTACCTACACGCTGGCAGACGTCGCAGGAGGTGCAATACTGGCGCACATCCTGAGAGATCCCGGGCCAGAAGAAGGCATGGGTCAAACGGTATCGGGTACGGGTCATCCCTAGGTGTCCTGACAAGGGAATGTCATGCGCAATTCTCAGCAGCTCCTGTCTATATTTCTGGGGTACCACTAGCTGTTTATTAGTTAAGGTGACAGACCCCCCCACATCTTTTGCCGTGACACGGTATAGCAACTCTTTCTCCCAGATGAACCGCTCCCCCTCTAGCCCTGCTTGGTCTGTTTGGGCCCGGTCCCTATATACTTGGAGGGTGGGATCGGTCTGGACTTCGGTCGCAAAAGTCGTCGGGGTATCCCAGGACATGGGGGTCAGTTGGGGAACAGGGTCTCTTACCTGAGCCTCAGAGTGTATCGGTGTAGCCGTGGTGCGAGCCTGTTGTCGGGTGGTTACGGGGTGTGCCTCCTGGTACGGAGCCTGGGGAATAAAAGCGGAAGTCATTTGGCCCAAGTCATTCCCCAGCACAACATCTGCAGGTAAATTCTGCATCAGCCCCACTTCCACAGTTCCCTCTCCCACACCCCAATCCAAATGAACCTTGGCAGTGGGTAGCCGGTATACTGCTCCCCCTGCCACCCGTACTGCCACTGAGCCGCCAGTGTGGGTTGCGCCTGGTACCAAATGTGGTGCAACCAAAGTTAGAGTGGCTCCTGAATCCCGGAGCCCTTGTACCTCCTTCCCCTCCAGGGTTACTAGCTGACGGTGATGTTGTCGGTTGTCGGTGGCCCGGACCGACATTACCTCATGCAGCACCCCTAGAGGCTCCTCAATTTGAGCACTCAGCAATTCTTGGGTGGCGGGGGCTACCTGGTAATGGTGCGCAGCAGCCCTGGGTGCCAAATTTTGTCGCACTTGATTCCAAGCTTGCCGGCTCCTGTTTTGGGTGCACTCTCGAGAAATGTGCCCCCACTGTTTGCAGGTGTGACACTGAATGTTAGCCCGGCCGTTGTATCGGGAGGGGGGTGGTGGAGTATTCAGTGCTGGCCGGTGCAGGGGTACGGTGGGGCTGGTAGGGGTAAAATTATTGGGTGTCCCTGTAATCCGAGGGAGAGTCTTATTTTGGGCACCGTGATGCCTCCTGGCATCAAAATGCTGATCCGCCAATTTAGCGGCTTCGGGTAGGGTGAGTGGTTTACGGTCCCTCACCCATTCTTGTGCTTCCGGGGACAAACCATTAAAAAACTGTTCCAGCAGCATTAACTGCCTCAACTCCTCCATGTTTGTAGCGTTGCTGGCCTGTATCCAGCCTAGTGAGGCTTGGTCCAGCTTGTGCGCCCATTCTGCATGTGAATCTTTCTCAGGCTTGCGCAAGCCCCGGAATTTCCGCCGGTACGCCTCTGGGGTAATAGCATACCTCTCTAAGATCGCCCTCTTTACCTTAGGGTAATCTTTGCTGTCCTCTCGGGGTACAGCACGGTAGGCTTCAGCTGCCCTACCCGATAATTTGCCTGCCAGCAGCGGCACCCATGTGGCGGGTTCCAGATCGTGCAAATCGCACAGCCGCTCAAAGTCCTGCAAATACCCATCGATTTCGTCCTTTTCTTCACAAAACGCTTTAAATGCGTGATGTGGGACTTTGGGCTTTACCTGTCCGTAGGTGGAGGCAGTAACAGACTCTGCCCTAGGCGGTGTTGCTGGTGTGCTGGTTGCCATCAGATAATCCTGTACATCCGATATCATCACGGTCATTATTTCCAGCGGTAGTGGTTGTGGTAGGAACGCCAACCTGGTCCGTAGCTCTTTTTGGAATGGGGTCTCTTCCATGGCTGGTGGGGGTGTAGCGCTGCGGGCTTGGTCTCCCTCCATCAGTTCTGCGATCAGCACAGCCTTAGATTTGTTGCTGGCTATCTTACCCCTGGCTTCCAATAGTTCTTTTAAAGTCTGTCGTTTCAGTATGGTATAATCAATCTCCATACGAATTGCCCTTGCTTTCCTTGTTCGGTAGTTCTAGTTTACACGAACGCTGCTTTTCGGCTGTAAGGTTCGGATCCCGTCGCTTGCCACCAATTGTAACGGAATGCAGTATATTAGTCCACGATATCCGTTGGTATCTTCAGGAAATCCACAGTCAGAGTAGAAAGCAAGGCAATATCCCCAATCCTCCCAATAACCGGACGAAACACAGTTTGGGAGTCAACTAACTCGGTTTATTCACAAGCAGCGTATTTATGCAGTTCCCCATGCAAGGGGTTTCCATACAGATATTCCAGGGGATTTCTCCCAACATGCATTGTGACTTTCCCAACAGGCATCGCTGCACGAGAAGGATACTCCCACTAAAATGGACGATTAAGTGGATTATCCCCTCGTGCAGCAAAACCGACAATTGACATTAAAATACATAATTCCCGTAATATTCGGTACTTTAGAATAACCGAACGTTCGGTAGATAGCTGGGGTCGGGGCGCACACTTTGTGAGAATACCGCTCCGATCCCAGCTGAATTGACCGAACGCCGCACATAATACATTTAAACATCAAGGTGAGTTTAAAAGTACCGAATAAGTACGGGACACATAATGTACCGAACGCGGTACTCCCGAACGCTCTGGAAGTCCAGCGGTGTTCGGATCACTGAGTAGCCGTTTTCAGTTCCAGGCTCTCGACGACCGAACACCGCTGCAGAGACAAAGGATCCAAGATGGCCGACCGCCGCATGGTCGGTAGTGGATCGACGGCCACCTAGGAGAGCCCTTAATTACCGATTGCAACAATGTTGCAATCGGTTAATTGGTGCCACACGACCTGTGAATGTGTGGTCTACCTGGGGAGTCCACATTCGTACGGCGAATGGCCAGGATAGCCGTGTTTCGTCGTACGAATGCTTTGTATGCTGGCGGCATACGGCTGCCAGCATGCGAACGGTCACAGTACAATACACATACAGTCAACGGGACACGTTATACATTCAGCCTACGGACAACCTGCAATGAATATAGTTCAGAAGTGGCTAGGTTTGCCACACCTAACAATTGTCTTAGCAAACAGACAGGGTTTCAGCGAGATCACTCTGGAAGGGTAACGATCTCCCGAATCACCACAAACATTAGCCAGTCACTTGATGAAATTGAAAAACAAGTTCACTTCATTGCACAGGTCTTACCAGGCCCTCACTGAGAGGCAGTAAATTGGTCCAAAAACTGCCTTCAAAGACTATAAAGACAATGCTGTGCCAGCAACTCACCGAGGCTGGAGGAAGGAGCTTCCACCTCAGTCACATCAATGTAAATAATCCAAATTATTAAAGAAAAGCTGATCAAATAAAGAGTCTATAAAACTCATATTCAGACATATCTTGGAACTTGTTGTGATACCAGTAATAGTATTTTCCTTTAAACGTAATTCAGTTAATCTCTTTGAATTGGTTATAGTGTCTGGAGTCCCCTGGCGCAGTCCCTCCGTTCAGTGTTAAACCACTTTTGAGCTGTTTAACAGTGACTAATTGTCTCTGGCTTCCCATAGCTCCGCCCCCACAGAGGTATGGCTGCAGCAGAGATCACACACTTCCTTGTAACTATACCAATTCATACCTGCAATGGTTGCTGTGATAGGCTGAAAGCAGCTAGCTGACACTCTCAGCCAATCCGTGCCTCCTAATCCTTCTTAGTCTAATGCTTCCTCATTAGCTCAAGCAGTGCTGAGGGAAAGGGCTGCTGGGGACTAAAAAGTGGTTTAATGCTGAATGTAAAAACATTGCCAGGGGACTCCAGACACTATAACCACTTTAATGAGATGACATAGACTTAGCTAGGCTGAATCTGCGTCAGATAAGTGAGATTTAGTTCAGATTTCAGCATTACGAATGTTTTTTTACTTTTCTTACTATCAGTACAGGAATGTTCATATGAGGCACGTGTGGTTAGTTTTTCTGAATCTGTGTTTGATAAAGAAAAATAATGGTAAACGCTTTTTTTTCCCCTTAAAATATCTAAAAACCCTAGAAATATACTTCAGTTGGTAGAATAGTAAACGTTTGAGAGAAGTGTATCTGAAACGATCTACAAGTAGTAGCCCAGCTTTCTTTTGGTAAGTAGGTAAGGTTTTATAAAAGTGAGAGAGTGTAGGGAGTGTGATGGGTGTTGACCATATGACCGGAGTCACATGGTTGTTCTCATGTGCTAAACAGGCTGTGATGATAAAAATACTGAACACATGGGAAGAAAGGAGAGGCTATCAGAGAGGCCTGTGGCTTATCATAAAGGACCTCGCAAAAAGGAAGACCAGCTGGATCAGTATTCTGGTCAGTAAAATACAAAGTGTATATATATATATATATAGAGTGCCCTCCACTAATATTGGCATCCTTGGTAAATATGAGCAAAGAAGGCCGTTTAACTTTCAGAATTTTGGTTAAACACAAAAATACTCTACTGTCATGGATATCAAACAAATTAAAACACAACACAGGTTTAGCCAAAAGAAAATCTATGTGTAGTACAGTTACTTTAGATTTATATACTGATACAGTGTTTGTTTTCTAGATCGATCAAGTATCCGCATTCTATCAGAAAGATGCCATGAATTGCATTATACAAAATGCTGTATGGAGGAAGATGAGCAGATACCATGTGATTACGAGGTACCATACTGCAGCCTGTGTGTCCGTGAAGTCTTCACAGTAAAGGGACACTCTAGCACCAAAACAACTTCAGCTTAATGATTTGGTTTTGTTGTAGAGATCATGACCCTGCTGCTGAATTCTTTGCTGTTTAGGAGTTAAATCACTTTGTTTATGCAGCCCTAGTAACACCTCTCCTGGATATGACTGACACAGTCGTCCACACTTCCTGAAAAAGTGTCTATTTTTTTCTAACTTCCCTTAGAATAATCTAGAATTGATTATATCCTGCTCTGTTAATAGCCTGCTAGAGACGGCAACCGTTTCCTGTGTGTGATTAAAGTTCAATTTACAGAGCAGGAGATAAAAACCTCTGAAGTAAACCCACCAAGCTGTAAGTTCTCATTGAAAATGGAACCATTTGTTTTTTTCATGCAGGCTGTGTCAGTCACAGCTAGGGCAGGTGTGGTTAGGACTGCGTAAACAGAAACCAAAGTGATTTAACTCCTAATTGGCAGAGAACGGAACAGTGAGACTGCAGGGGTCTGATCTGTACACCAAAACTGCTTCATAAAGCTAAAGTTATTGTGGTGCTTACAGTGTCCTTTTAACAGTCATTTTCATCCACAAGTTGAGCCTTGCAATGTACGGAGCACTCTTTGACTTTTCTGCTGACAAAGAAACCCCACTACAAATTGTAAGTGCAATGAAAAAAGAGACCAGAACAAGGAGCAGGTTGAGTCAGCACCAGAATAAATGGTAATAGGTTGTGAGACACCTCAGTGAGATCTAATACTGTGGGATCTCATTGAATCTTGTGGTGATAGGGATTCACATTGTGATCTCTATGAGAATTCTTGCAGGAAGGCTCTGTGGTCACCTAGACAAGATCTAACCTTATGGAATCTCAGGATGTCAGTGAGGATTCATCGGACCATAAATCGAACGACTATTTAAATTTACATATGACAACATCTTTATGAGAGCCAAGAAAAGCTGCAATTGATATTCTTATATTGATTCAGTGTGGATTCATGGTATTTTTATTGTAGATATTTGATAGACACCCCAGGTAGAAAGTGAACACTATTTTTAAAGCATGAACCTTTACTACTACGTAACTTCCACAGCGGAACAGTAGGTAAACAAGACAAACATTTTATTCTAACAAAACATGTCACATGGGGACAGTAGGTGACACTTACAATCTAAAGGTAGAAATAATGCTGCAGAAAATGAATTAAAACCTTGGCTCTTAGAGCTGATAGCAGCCATTTGCCATGCGCTATTAGTTTATACACAACCTGGCTCACAGTTTTGCAAGTGAAGCTGTGCACTGTGCCCCCCCCCCCCCCCCCAAGCTCCCGACTGTTCATGCTTGCTGCTACGGAAACAAGCACAGGGGGAAGTAGGGACTTGGATGTAATGTAGCTATTTAGCCTGCACATGTTATACCAAAATGTTTCCATTAAAGGAGGATTTTTTGCTTTCTCCTTTGGCGTGCATAGAAGTGGTGGGCTATAGGTGCAGAATTATTCCTGACAATTGTCAGGAATTCAAAGTAAATATTTTAATGAAAGTGATTCTGTCACGAACAAAATGTATTCACAAACTTTTCATAAAGACAAAATGTTTTTGAAATTCCAACGCTGTCAAAAGATAGCATAAGACAAAATAGGGACTTTCAGTAAAATTACAATTTGACAAAAGGCAGAACTTCCTTCCCAAATGTTGTCATTTCCCAAAGCAGGCGCTAGCGGACAGATTCAGGTAAGTATAAGCAGAGATGTCACCATCGGGGGTCTGTGCAAAATATGCAAAGTATATCCCTAGTAGATAACAGAGCCAAAATAGCCAAACGGCAACATTTCACCTGCGTTTCCGGTTTGGCTATTTCAGCCTTAAATCTGAAATTGACTTTGAACTCCCAACATTTCTCTCTTTAGTAAATAACACTGTAAACTTTAACGATCTTGCCGTTGAAATGCAGTTCTAATCTCTAATTGATCAATAGCTAAATATTACTGTTGGCTCCTACAACTGTCAGTATAATGAAGCTACACAAGTCATGTATTTCGTTTTTTGACATTGTATCACAGATGGAGTCTGGAGAAGGGTCACTAAGTCTGCCGTGCAAGGAGGAGGAAATCCCTACGGAGATTAGCCCAGGTCAGAAATTCTTATGAGATATAAGCCCACGTGTATAAAAATATATAATTCTTCTCAAAATGCACAAGGTTTTTACTTATAGTATTTTTAATTTGTTCATCCAAATATCACTGTTTGTCTTTTTTTAACTCTTCAATCGTTTTAGTCACTTCCTCCTCTCATGGAGCGATATTCTACATAAAACGACTTAATAAAAATAAGTGTTTTGACAGATTTCAGACAAAAATATAAACCCATTTTTTTATTGATTGTAGCGTTTGTATCCTAGTTTTTGTGTGAGTCTCTGAATTCAATAGGAGTGTCTAATTTTGAAATCCTGTCCTGTATTGGACAAGTCCCCAGAAATTGCATGCAGATCTCGGATGTATTTAAATGTTCTTGCACTTTGCTAAGCTTACTCTGAGTATTTATGTTTGCACAACAGACTGGTACACCACTATGTTTGTGTGGACATGCCAGAGACACAGCATGTTGGCCATACTTCTTGCTATCCCAGTTCATTAGCTCCCAATGTTATGAGGTATGGTCTGTGGTGACCTATAACATTTCTATATAATAGCTTTATAACTCACCCAATATAGCACCGCTGCTTTGGTTTTGTTTTTCTAGATGGATCAACTAGCAAAATGAAGCTCGATAGAGACCATAAAATGTTTCCTTCTCAGAATGATGTTGAAGAGGATAATCATAGAATGCAGGATTACCAGGTACAGAACTTCAGTAAATATCGACTGATACCCAACCAGCATCACTAGCTATATTTCCATTTTACTAAGTGGTACCCAACCCAGTCCTCAAGTACCCCCTACCAGTTCAGGATTTAGGAATTACCCTGTTGTGTCTAAAGTGTTTTTTTTTTTTCTTTCTAGACACAACAGGGTAATTCCTAAATCCTGGACTGGGGGTGCTTGAGGGCTGGGTTGATTTTACTTATTAATATAGCCTTTTAAACACAAAGTTAAATTATTCAACAGTTCACACACCCATATCCTTATTGTGTTGTTGCATGGGAAAGTGGGAGACTATGTACAGATATAAAAAGTGCCATTAAAAAAATGAGGCATTTTTATAAATATAAAAATATATTGTAGCAGAATGGACATTTGCAAGCTACTTTTTATTCCATATATTGGCTGTCCATATCTTTCCCCCTGTTATTTTGTGTGTTTTGTGGGTTATTTTGTATGGTTCTTCTTTGGCCCTTTGGGAGACTTCATACAAACAGAATCCATTTGTCTCCCGAACAAGGACCCCTGTACCCCATTAGAACGTTAACACCAACCACTTAAGTGTGAAACCAGAAGGGAAACAATTAATGAATGCTCTCCTGGGTGGCCGCCATTTCGTATAACCGAACACTTGGCTGGTAGAATGGCAGCCATCTTATCTCCTGAACGAATGCAGCGGTACTTGGTCGTTGAGTGCCTGGAACTATTTTCGGCTTGGCACTCGTGCAAACACCGGTAAACTGTCGACCACCTACACAAGAGGTATTTGGGAAATATAAAGTACCGAACAGGGGGAACATTCGTATCGTGAAAGCAAGAGATTCCCTTGTATCGCACAGGAACCTCACGAACACAGACCGGCCAGGGCACCTATTCTCCGGGAACTATTTTGGTCTACCACTTCGTGCCTGGCCAGTCAAATTTTCCACACAATGCCGTTCCCGTTCAACTAAACCAATCTGAGTGATTCTTGGATATGTTGGTCACTCAGATTGGGGCTATCAGTGAATATACTTTTTGTGGGGTTCCTATGTATGGTTGGGGGACTTTTGGGGTACGGGATATTTTTGGGATTTTTTGTGCTTGAGAGATCATTAAATTGAAGGAGTTTACACAGGCAATTATCTCTGACACAAAGGATTATGGGATTGAAACCCTTGCATTTTCTGCCCTTGCATGGGAGATGGCATAAAAGCTGTGTATGTGACAATAAAAATCAGTTATACCCCCAGAGCTTACCGTATATACTCGAGTATAAGTCGAGTTTTTCAGCACATTTTTTGTGCTGAAAAACCCTCACTCGACTTATACTCGAGTTAATGTCTGTATTATGGCAACTTACATTGCCATAATACAGACAAGGACCGCCGGGCTCATTACAAGCCCGGCGGTCCTGTTGGGGGGCTGGCAGAGAGCATTAACTTACCTTCCTGCAGCTCCTGTCAGCTCCCTTCTCCTCCGTGCAGCTCCTCTGTCAGCTCCCACTGTAAGTCTCGCGAGAGCCGCGGCTCTCGCGAGACTTACAGTGGGAGCTGACAGAGGAGCTGCACGGAGGAGAAGGGAGCTGACAGGAGCTGCAGGAAGGTAAGTTAATGCTCTCTGCCAGCCCCCCCTCCTACACAGCCCATACACTGGACCACCAGGGAGTGAGAGCCCCCCTCCCTGGCAAGCTAACAAGCAGGGAGGGGGGACGAAAATTAAATCAAATATTAAAAAAAAAAAAAAAAATACAAAAAGAATATATATATATTAAAATAAAATAAAAAACTTAAAATAAAAAATGTATAATAAAAATGCCCTCCTCCCACCCAGTTCTCTCTCTCACTCTCACACACACACACACACACACACACACACAATCTGCATTCTACACACACTCATACAAACACACACTCTGCATTATATACACACACACTCATACAAACAATCTGCATTCTACACACACTCATACAAACACACACTCTGCATTATATACACACACACTCATACAAACAATCTGCATTCTACACACACTCATACAAACACACACTCTGCATTATATACACACACACTCATACAAACAATCTGCATTCTACACACACTCATACAAACACACACACACTGTATTATATACACACACACTCGTACAAACAATCTGCATTCTACACACACTCATACAAACACACACACTCTGCATTATGTACACACACACTCATACAAACAATCTGCATTCTACACACACTCATACAAACAAACACACACTGCATTATATACACACACACTCGTACAAACACACACACTCTGCATTATATACACACACACTCGTACAAACACACACACTCTGCATTATATACACACACACTCATACAAACAATCTGCATTCTACACACACTCATACAAACACACACTCTGCATTATATACACACACACTCATACAAACACACACTCTGCATTATACACACACACACTCATACAAACAATCTGCATTCTACACATACTCATACAAACACACACACACACTGCATTATATACACACAGTGTGTGCGTATATAATGCAGAGTGTGTGTGTTTGTATAAGTGTGTGTGTAGAATGCAGATTGTTTGTATGAGTGTGTGTGTGTGTATAATGCAGAGTGTGTTTGTATGAGTGTGTATATAATTCTAAAAATCACAGAATTTCATAGCCCCAAGTTTTACCCTCGACTTATCCACGAGGCATAGCATATTTCACAATTGTTGGTCACAAAACTGCCCTCGACTTATACATGAGATCGACTTATACACGAGTATATACGGTAGTGTCGTCCAGTTGCTGGAGATGAGGTGGGAGATTCCTGGATTATTTTACTGTGTTTGGCTGCTCCATTGGATTGTGTTGCTTGTTCCTGAATATATCTTGGAGTACTCAGCGGAGGAGAGTCCCTACAAATTTTTAGAAGTATATCTATAAATGCTTTATATTCTAGAAGTTTACTACATAACTGAATCAAATGGTCATATCTGATGACCTTTTTAGTGTCATTATTGTTTATGTTGTAATAACGGGAAAAATTGCCTTTTTGTTTAATGAGATTTAATACCTTCTGTATTACATTTGTGCCCATGAACTGTGCAATACAATCTATTACAATCTAACACAAAACATATGGTTATATTTTCTTTTGCTGCAGGGTCCATCTTCTGGATTTGAAGACCTATACTCATTGAGGTTTCCTCCAACCGTTTCAACGCTAGCACCTAATTCTTCTGAACTGGTTAAGGGAGAGGGCAAGACAATGAAAGAACTTTTCTTTGAAAAATTAACTAAATTGCAGGATTCCAAGGCAAATAATAGTAAAATATATTCTCAGCAAAAATACTATGATCTCATAAGAGATGTTAAGCTAGCAAAAGTTAAACAAAAAAAAGAGCCAGTTGACTACCGCCGGTTAGCAAGGTATGACATCCTCTTGCTTGACGGTGAAGAGAAACTAATAGAGGCTCTAAAAGGAGAAGGAGCCACAATTCGGTATTTCCTATACAAAGAAGAATTATTTGACATTCTGCATGATACTCATCTACGCATTGGTCACGGTGGACGTACAAGAATGGAAAAGGAACTACAAGGTCACTATACAAATATCACGAAAGAAGTCATCATGACATATCTTACACTGTGTAAACAGTGCCAACAAAAACACTCTGTGCAGCGTCGATCGTTAGCCACAAACCCCAAAATCTCCTCTGAACTTCATTCCAGATGTCAGGTGGATGTAATTGATATGCAGTCAAATCCTGATTCAGAATACAAATTTATTTTAAATTATGAAGATCATTCAACAAAATTTATTCTTTTACGACCTTTAAAAACAAGGAGTGCCGAAGAGGTTGCAAATGTCGTTTTAGACATTTTCACTACTATCGGTGCACCAAGTATATTGCAGTCAGACAGTGGACGTGAATTCTCCAAAAATGTTTTAGTAGAGCTCACGAAAATGTGTCCAGAACTAAAAATGGTCAATGGAAGGTGTTCACCACGTCAAAGTGAAGATTCAGCAGAACAAGTGAAGCAGGATGTGTCAAAAATGTTGGCCACATGGATGAAAACAAACAATACTGCTCACTGGACGCCAGGGCTAAAATTTATACAAATGATGAAGAATAAGACTTATCACCCGTGTATACAGAAAAGTCCTTATGAAGCTATGTTTGGGTGCAAACCAAAGATGGGATTGATGTCTTCATCTTTACCCAAAGATGTAATTGAAAATCTTAAAACTGAGGAAGATCTGGAATTAGCAGAAGCTCAACTGAAATACTGTCCCAAAAAACAAGACCTAAAAACAAGTGAAGTTTTGAACTACACCACAAATGTAAAGGCTCCCACTAAAATTGGTGAAAGAAATACTTCTCAAAGAGATAGTATGTTTCCGTGTTGTGTTGTGTGCAACCAGACCTGCCCTGAAACCCACGAATGCACAGTGTGTAGGAGGTATGTCCACACATCCTGCTCTATTTTCAAGATTGATGACCACGACGGACTTTTACGACCAATCTGTTCCCTTTGCAATAATGAGTGCGACGTGAAAAGAAAACGTCCTGGTGCTCTTAACACACAAAGAAAAGCTTCTAAAATGATCAAATCTTCAGCAAATGTAGAAGACTATGTAAAAATAAGAGTAATCGAGCCAGAGGAGATGCAAGATTCATATGACATTTAGAATGATGCCATATGTGAACAAGTGGAATGTCTCCATCTTGTGTTATGGTAATATTATATTAAAACATGTTATAATTTAAAAGAAAAATATTTTTAAGAAAAGTTTTTGTGTTCACAATTTGTTTTATACCATGATCAAAAAATGAAATGTAGTAGGCCTTCCTAGAGATCCACGTTTACAGAAAGCTGTGCTTCACCTTCGCAGGTGTTACTTTTCTAGAATATCCACCTCTGGTCCGACCCACACTTCAGTTTGATTTGAAAGTTAGTGAGGCTGATAGAATTCTAATTACAGAGAATTGGATATAGACCTACCACGTGCGTCCTCCCATCTGTTCCTGAATGTCAGTACCTGCGATTCTGTCTGAAGCATTAAATCTAACACACCAGCTTCATACTATTTGAAAGGGCATAACTTTTCGGAGTGCAACAGAATGTATCCCAGATGTCCAACTGCAGCCAAAAAGTCCATCAAGGACCTCAAACATGGTAAGAGATGCCTGTCAAGGTCCCCACCTTCTGCAAAGTCTTAGTTGTGGGACAGTCGTGTCCTATTATAGGTTTATTCACTTTATTGTGAATTAATGGGAATTTAAATTTAAAAAAATAATAACTCATTAAAAAAATAATTAAACTAAAACCATTGCCGACTTGGGGATTATTCTAACATAGCTAGTTTGCCCAGGAATTTGTACTTCAGTTTGAATTCTAAACAATTTTAACTTTATTGAATAACACTACAAACATAGCATTATTTATGTTTTTTGGGAAAAGCCATTGAAAGAAATCAGTCAGAAACAAACAAAAAGTTCATCTTTGATGTAATAGCCAATAAATGGTTATTCACATTTATATACATAAATGTAGAAGTGGTTGGTCACTTTGTTAGGTATGTACTATACTAAATATACGCATAAAATTATACTATAAGGGGATACGTTACATTTTTTGAAAATGGTTTTAGATCCAGCAAGTATACTTGTAAGTTGTTTTTTGGGGTTTTTTCAGTTGAGTAACACAGTATTACTCTAACAAGCCAGAGCATTTAAAAATCAACATACTGTTCCCAGGACCTAATTTGATGCATTGAACAAACTCCAGAGAAAAACTGTTATTTACTATAGTGAGAATTCCAAGTGAATTTCAAATTGTAAGATTTATCCTCATCCTCAAATACCGAATTGCATCAAAATGTATCACATGATCCCGTTTACACGGCGCAGACTAGAATTATACTCAGGACTCCAAGACCTTTAATATGACCCCTTACAATGATACCTCAACTCTAATACCCACCACCAAACATTATTCTTACCAATGCACATCTTTTTCCTTGCAGCAGTGAAATGTAGTTGCAACCGAAGCCGAATGATAATGAAAGTGAATAGACCTTATAATTTATTAGGAAATATAATGTATAGTTTTTATTACTGCATTACTTGTGATTATTAGCAGAAACTATGAGGCACACAACGATCGATGCAACAGATAATTTCACAGACTGTAAAACAGTTTTTCCAATGCAAATTAATTGTAAAAATTATATTTAACAATAATTTTTTCTGTCTGGAAGTTCCTTCTGCTGGTCTAAAACAATCATTTAGCTTGCTTGAAAGTAAAAATGAAACAATACAAAAATAACACTTTTTTTCTTTAAGTCTGATGTGCACAAAATAGTCAGTTTTAACGTTAAAGAGGTTATACAATACTGAGGTGTTTCTGCCTCCTGCTGTATGTGAGCAGTTATTAGATCTTTAGGTTTACAATTTTAGCTGTTTTTGATGGTTAGATAAGCCCATACATTATTCTCAGAGAAGAATTTTTTTTTTTATATATATACATTGTTTTAATACTTTTTTTTTTTGCGCATCTCTGGTGCCTACAATTAGGTTGGCCTGCTTACCATTTAAAATTAGGCACTTCTGTTTTTTTTTTTAAAGGACCACTATAGGCACCCAGACCACTTCAGCTTAATGAAGTGGTCTGGGTGCCAGGCCCAGCTATGTTTAACACTTTTTTCTATAAACTGCTATGTTTATAATAGGGTTAATCCAGCCTCTAGGGGCTGTCTCATTGACAGCCGTTAGAGATGCTTCCGCGCTTCTCACTGTGATTTTCACAGTGAGAAGATGCCAGCATCCATAGGAAAGCACTGAGCATGCTTTCCTATGGACTGGCTGAAAGCCCGCGGCTCCTGCCGCGCATGCAGCCGAGGAGGAGAGTCCCCCACCCAGCGCTGGAGAAAGAGGTAAGTTTAACCCCTTTCACCCCCTAGAGCCCGGCGGGTGGGGGCACTCTCAGGGCACTATAGTGCCAGGAAAAAAAGTGTTTTCCTGGCACTATAGTGGTCCTTTAAAGGTATCTTGGCATAAACTATGGGCCAAGCCAGTGCTGCATTGATAAATCCCACTGGTGGTAGTGAATCATTGGACATTTAGATTCTAACCTTTGATGGTAACATGGTGGTGAAGCCTATATATAGTGTGGGCAGGAAATAAAGTAAAAATATTGTTTGTGGTTATGGTGTGAGGGCGATCTTTTAACTTTGTCTTATATGTGATTGTTGCTCATCAGTACTGTCCTACAACGAGGGAAATAATGGTCTCTCTTTGCAAAAATAACTTTACAGTCAGTTTAACTTGGTCTTTTTGTTAACGGTCACTTTAACTCGGCAATGAATCTGCCGTGATCATAAGAGTGAGACTTATAGGGTTATCATGAATTGTCAAGAATTTCAAGTTTAAATTATTACTCCCAGCATTACTACCACTACTGCTCCCTGTATTGGTTTACCCTAGTGCCATTCTCTAATAAGGGGGCAAACCATTTTGCAACCGTTGGCCGTTTGCTTGGGTCTTGCCATGTGCGGAGTCTCCTCTCACACTGGCTGACTAGCATCTGGCTTGTGCAGAGCTGCAGAAACTGGATACCAATCCTGACAGCTATTCATTGGCTGAGTGTCAGCTGAGTACTCTCAGCCAGTAAATTAACTTATGTGCAAAGAAATATGCTTACAACTAACATCCTGGAACAAGATAATGGCACTGCCGGACATGGATTACATGTAGCCTAAATATCTGTGTACGAGCAGCGTTCCAAATGCTGCACATACAGACTTTAAGCACTAAAACCACTGTTGCACTGTGGTCATGGTAAATGATGCAAGCCTTTAAAGGTTGAAATAGCTGAACTGTCAGCAGTGTGATTTTAGTTCAGCTAGTTTGGGTTTAAATTCGAAATTCGAGGGGGCCGGGCCTGACCGCCACACTAAACGGTCGCACTAAAAAAGTGAGCTCCTGGCTAAACCACAGAAACAAGCTGACAAATCCACTCAAAACCCGACAACTCCTGCTGGAGACACCCTGCGACATATCACCGACCGGTGGTCTTACCCCGGTGCATCTCCGAGATATACCCGTGCGGGCGACTGGGGAGAAACAACCGATCTCCCTGCTGACCACCCTGCCGGGACGAGGAGAGATGTTCGGGCTCCCCGTTTCCCCCCCCCCCCCCTGCCGGTGAGGGACATCCCGGTACAAACTCGACGGTACATCAAGCCACAAGGGCCGGTGTGATCCTGCAGAAGCCCTCGCACTCTGAGGCCTCCCAATCAACCACCCTAAAATGGCGGACGCGCCATGTGACGGCAGCCTAGAGACCTCCATGAGGCGCCTGGACGAAATCTTCGCCAACTTCTGGCTCAAACTCGCTGACAGGCACAAGCAACATGAGGAGAGGGTGCAGGGCGATAGCTCATCGCAGGACTCACCTCCTAATACCCATCGACCCGCAAAGCAAGTAACCTCCACACCACGCACCCTACACAAACAGAGGCAACACAATAGACCCCCTGGCACTTACCGGTACGCAAAGGCGACAAAAAACCAGCGCCGCACTCCCGGGCAAAGAACCGCAAGGGGGAGTACCCCGGAGCACACCTCGCACCTCCGGAGGATGAAGCTTCCAGATCAAGCTTGCACCGCACCACACCAAGACTCCGGCAGAGGAACCGCATGCAGCCGGACCTGCGGGAACCGGATCCCGACTCAAGCCTGGGGTAAGCGGCATGACAAGCGCAGGGCCATAGACCTGGAAGCGGACTCTCCACTATGGCATGCACGGGGCATAGGCTGAGGACGGCGGACAACACATTTAACAGCCCATCGCCTGAAGCCTGACACTGATCTGAGCCCTGACAACCCTACTTGGACACTGCTAAACGTAACTAGCCCATTGTATACACATGCCAACTCACACTATGGCTAGCTACAACAATTTATATAGCTCTGGACTGTGATATAATCTGTTAATTTAAGCTGACGCTCAAACCAGCTTGTTACATACCCGGGACACAGCCTCCGCTTGGGACCCTGAAAGCAAAAGTGGGGGTGGGGTAAAGCCTGCGAATAAGCCTGGGTGCATTGAAGGGATAATGACATTAATACTGCTTTAACTCTCAGCTCTGACATGTATATCCCAATTATTTGTGCCTAGGGAACTCCTTCCGGCTCACTCCTTTATCTCTAACCACCACCACTGTGCTTCCATTTAGCAGATTACGCAAGAGGCACTGGCAACTCGCAAGCACTTGGTCGGTCAGTCTATTAGCCTGTCCCAGTGCCTCGGCTGCTTTAACTAACCAACGACGGTCCGACCTACAATAAGACACCCACTTATGCCAGTTACCCCACTAACGCCTAGCGTAAACTATCAGGCGAAATTTTTGTACCCAACTTATCACAACTGTTATTGTTAGCCTTGATATTGTTTTTTCGTGTTTTGCAAACTGGCGAGCCCCTGATGGCGTGGCAACACTAGACTCATGCTATATATAGTAACTAAATTACGCTAATCTTGTTAACCTTTATCCAAATATAAAAAGTGTGCATGTTTTTCTCAAATACTTCAATGTACCAGATTAATAAGACACGCTGGAGGATTGCCGTTGGGGTACCTCACGAGCGACTGTTATATGCATAAGCACCTCAAAAATAAAGAATTAAAAAAAAAAATAATTTGAAATTCACTTTGCCTGCCAATTTTAAACCTAGTCTAGTGAATAACCCCATATATATATATATATATATATTATTAATTTAAAAGTTTGTAATAAAGATATTTTTTTCCTCTTTCATTAAGAAGACGCTATGTGAGCTATGGCCTGTTTGCGGGTGTCTTTCTTGGTTTTTGATGGATACAATAATTCAGAAAACAAGTTAAATGAGCAATCCAATACTAAAAGTGGTAGAACATCCACACAATACACAGTGGTTGGAGCAGTACTATGGCTTTTTTTTTTTTTGCACCATTCAAAAGAACCTTTTCATAAAGAAAATACCTAATTCATTAATGATAATACCTTCGGAATGCATGGACAAAGACAGCAAAGTCTTGCAGGTTTTGATGGGGAGGTTTAACAATACCCATCTGACACGGTGTCTGTGGCGTTTATATTGAGCATATAAAGGGCAAATATTTTATCTGTTCTATGTCTGTAACCAAGTACCTTGAAGACTAACAACGATGAAATAAAAAACAGCACAACTTAATAGTAATTTTTTTAAAAGACTTGCCAATTATTTTGTCTGCAGAAAGGGAGAGCATGAGCAAGAGAGGACTTGCGTGAAAAATAGATTAAACAATTATAACGTAATGTCGATGTTTCAGCCTCTGAGGCTGTTATCTTTATAAAAGCCCCAGAGGCCAAAACATCGACACTGTGTAATTTTATTCCAGAAGTTTGGTCCTTAAGGGGTTAAACATGGCTTTATGTTTCTAGTTAGCTCAGCAGGATGGCTATAGAAGTTTTATAGTTTTAAATTTCTATGGACTAATTTGCCAAAATTATGCTATCAAATGCTGACAAAAACCTCCTAGTAGGGGACTAGTAACCATCAATGACACCACCCAGAGGTTTATCAAAAATTGTATAATTACGTCCGGTCCTCTGTCTTCATGAATTGATTCCTAACAAAACCATTATGCAATCAAAATAATAAAAAATAACTAAAAATAACCTCATGATTTCTCTCTTGCATGAATTTTCTGATGTGTGACAAGATGTGCCACTTGAGAAAAACTTTTGCCACATTCAGAGCATGTGAATGGTTTCTCTCCTGTATGAATCCTGTAATGTCGGACAACAGATGATTTGTCTTTAAAAGATTTTCCACAATCAGAACATGAAAAGGGTTTCTCGCCAGTGTGAATTCTGCGATGAGAGAGTAGGCTTGACACTTGTGTGAAGCACTTTCCACAGTCCGAACAGGTGAATGGTTTCTCTCCAGTGTGCGTTCTTCGATGGATCACAAGACTTCTGTTTTTCCTGAAAGATTTACCACAATCTGAGCACAAAAATGGTTTTTCTCCTGTATGAATTCGCTGATGGACAATAAGATAGGAGTTGTGGCTGAAACACTTGCCACAGTCTGAACAAACATACTGACTCTTTGCTCTATGGATTTTTGGAGTCGATACATGTTTTGACCTAAATAATAAGTGTTTTCCACATTCACCTTTGTATATGGTCTGATGGGTTACAAGATGGGTGATCTGGTTGAAACTTCTTCCACATTCAGAGCAGGTAAAGGGTTTTTCCCCTGTATGAATTCGGTGATGCCTAACAAGCGATGACTTGTCTTTAAAACATTTGCCGCAATCTGAGCAAGAAAATGGTTTCTCTCCAGTGTGAATTCTCCGATGTGAAAGAAGCGTTGAAACCTGTGTAAAAGTTTTTTGACATTCAGGACATGAAAATGGTCTCTCGCCTGTGTGGATTCTCTGGTGGATAATGAGACTTCGCTTTTTCCGAAAACACTTCCCACATTCAAGGCAAGCAAATGGCCTTTCCCCCATGTGAACCCTTTGATGTTCAAGAAGATAGGAACTCTCATTGAAACATTTCCCACAATCAGGACATGCATATTGGTTCATTCCTGTGCAGACATCCTCATATTGATCTGAAGGTTTACGAGAACTATCCTGAAGCTCCATGAAATCTGAACTACCTGTTAAACAACCTTGATAGTCTGTACAATGGGATCTTTGGTGACACCCAAGCAGGAATTCATTAGCAAATATGGCCCCGCACTCAACACATTCATAGTCCAGGTGTTTTTGAACATTTCCTTGGGGATCCTTAGTGGCTCCTATTGTGAACTTGATAATGGGATTAGAAGAATATGTTAACGCAGAAAGTTCTCCTTGTGGGGCTTTGCTGACCCATCTATGACGTAAAGCAGAGTCTTCCAAATTACTTCTACCCTGTTTTGATACATTTTGACAATTGCGTTTAATTTTGGGATGTTTTTTGCCAAGGCTGGTATCATTCATCAGACATTCAGGAGGAAAATTGTGTCCTTGAGATAGGGAGTCCAAGCTCATAGATACACCTGTAAAAGAGCAAATTAAAATAGTGTTAGGCAGACATTATGAGACAAAACAAGGACCATTCGAAGCAAAAACAGATACAAACATAAAAATACATGAGTATTGTTGTCAATTCAAATAAAATGCTTGTTTTAGTAATTCTATAGACCAGTCATTAATTTTTCATTCTATTATTAGCCTTAATAAATTAATTAATATGGCAGATATCTTCAAACTTTGTGTACTAATAACAACTCAGGACATTTATTTTTCCTTTACTTCGCAGACCATCCACCAAGGACGAAATGACAAACGTGAAGGTGGAAGTGTGTGTGGTGACAAACTAAACCTCCAATTATTGTACCTTTTTTGGGTTTTCAGTTGTATTATTAAGTATAGCAAACCATTTAAAAAAAAAAAACATACTAAAAATGACAAAACACGTGACTGTTTTATAATAGGATGAATAACATAAGGACACCTTGATGATATTTACAGTTATTCTTATCTCTCGCTCACCTGGGCTGATCTCTATAGAAATATTCTCCTCCTTACACTGTAAATGAAATATACCATCGTCCTGCTCCATCTGTAATAAAGACCATCAGCTGTGATAGGTGCCGTGTGTTACATTCAGACAATAATGTTATGTAGTAGGCGGCACAAATAATCGTGTGTACTAATGGCAATGTGGTACTCATCATAAATAGCCTTGTGTTACTGGCATGTCTACAATCTCTAGCCTATACATTGAATGTTTTGCCAAAGTTCTACGATTTGAAGAATCAACACATTATATTCCATTGGTTTTCATGGAAATTGCCTCCGTAATTTAACTTTGCCCAATAACTCCCCTTTACAAACCTGTCCTTGATTTAAATCACCATTACATTAGGGAAGGTGTACATATCACCTTCCCAAATTAACACCTTCCTGGGAATATCCATTTGATCCGGACTTGCATGATAATTATCTCCCAATAGTTCTCAATATTTCCCAACGTGATTACTCCATGTTTTGTTGGTGTGCTAAGTGCTCCATTGTTTATTGACACCAGGTGAGCCTATGTAGAAGTTATTTAATAAATGGTCAATATATTTGTGTGATATTTTACTTTGTTATTAGTTACTCCCTTGCACAATTCATTATATTTTCATTTCCATATTTCTAACGGTTCTAACAGAATTTAAGGACAAACACCACTAAACATTAACAATTTATCTTACAGTAGTGGTTATGGTGCAAGGACCTTGTCCTTGCTTTTATTTAGTTATGTAAAGTGATCACAGATATGAAAAAATATCCTATTGGTTTTGGATACAAAGGAAAAGGGGATCTTTAAAAAAAATAAAAATAAAAATAAGGAAAATAATTTATCCAGTTTACACAAGCAGGTCTCATACATTGCATGTCTTTTGGTTTGTTAATATTGCTTTTAATTTTTTTTAAATGCTTTGATCAATAAAACGTTATAGTAATAGTTTCACCTTTCCCCATTCCTTTTATACTTTAGCGTGTGACCTGGGCTCGCTCTCGCTATACCGTAGTTTCACCTTTCCCCATTCCTTATAGACTGTAGCGTGTGACCTGGGCTCGCTCTCTCTATACCGTAGTTTCACCTTTCCCCATTCCATATAGACTGTAGCGTGTGACCTGGGCTTGCTCTCTCTATACCGTAGTTTCACCTGTCCCCATTCCTTATAGACTGTATCGTGTGACCTGGACTCTCTCTAGATATTGTCTTTCCTCACATGCAGACATGGGGTGGGGGAGGTTTTAAACCAATACCAATATGGTTTAACTTAAAATGGTTAACGTATCATGAGACAATACAGTCACATTAAGGTTTAAGCTTTGTACCGGAGATTCCTGTAGAATAGGGTCATTTTTCGTTAAACAATCCTGTACCAAACGATGATCGGCTTCTGTTTTATTTGTATATGAACCATCTGTAGGAAACAAATAATGGGAGAAAATCAATGGACCACCGCAACCATTCACATCGGACATCCGTCCGCAACCATTCACATCGGACATCCGTCCGCAACCATTCACATCGGACATCCGTCCGCAACCATTCACATCGGACATCCGTCCGCAACCATTCACATCGGACATCCGTCCGCAACCATTCACATCGGACATCCGTCCGCAACCATTCACATCGGACATCCGTCCGCAACCATTCACATCGGACATCCGTCCGCAACCATTCACATCGGACATCCGTCCGCAACCATTCACATCGGACATCCGTCCGCAACCATTCACATCGGACATCCGTCCGCAACCATTCACATCGGACATCCGTCCGCAACCATTCACATCGGACATCCGTCCGCAACCATTCACATCGGACATCCGTCCGCAACCATTCACATCGGACATCCATGCGCTCAGACACTGCATCAGTTTGTCTTTTTGTTCCATGAAACCAAATCTCTATGAGAGACCAAGCATGCAGTCTAGACAGACTAGGCATCAATGTACATAATGTTTCTAAAATTCAGACATCCTGTAAAAGTTACGAAAGTTACAATTCTTAGTTACTTCTATTTAATGGTTTCTAAGCAAGTTTGTCATTTCACCTGAGTGTTTTTTTGTTTTTTATGCTGTAAGTCTCCTTTGCCATTATATACTGAATATTTGCTAAATGACAGCTAGTAATCTCTTTGTTGCTGAATATCAATAGGAAAGCACGTAACATTACTAAGCTTGTCAGAAGTAGATGCTTTCATTATCATTACAACCAAACATGACTCTTTCATCCTACAAACGAAACATTGACCTAAAACAGCGACTCACCTGAGCTGATCTCTATAGGCGTTTCCTCCTCTTTACAGGATGGCTGAAATATCTTATCTCGCAGCGACTGTTGTACAAAGATTTAAAGTAACACTGCATGAGTCACAATCATCGACAATTTAGAATTCTGTGGCATGCTATATTTATGGGAACGAGAACATTCTAAACTGGTCTAAGGAATGTTCTATATAGCTTTTATGTCAAAAATATGTTTAAAAGAAATAATTTGCACCATATTTTCTAGAAAATGGTAAATGGACCGATTGTGGTGGTAAAAGCATTACATGAACATTGCTTTCAAGGCTGGATAATGGCAAGTATCTGTATTGAGATGAAGTACACTGTAAAAGAAATAGAATGAATGAATATCTGGCGGTGGAGTGTTGTGTGAGGAGTAATCAAGGTTTGTTTAGAACCTGGTAATCTTTTGCGCTCCTGTTACCGTCGTCTATATATTGCAGCGAAAAAGGAGTGATCTGACTGGCTTCCATACTAGTGACATCACTGGATCCACCTGCTGTCAAGGAACACAGTAATTGGTGCAGTTTAATACATAATTCTTTCAATATTAACATTCAGTAAGTGTCTCAGTAGTTCTGTGTCACAGTGTGTGTTAGCAGAGGGTGTGTATATCACTGCCTGCACACTGTGTGTAAGATATTAATATACAGTAAGTGTCTCAGTGGTTCTGTGTCACAGTGTGTGTCAGTGTGTTAGCAGAGGGTGTGCATATCACTGCCTGCACACGGTGTGTAAGATATTAACATACAGTAAGTGTCTCAGTGGTTCTGTGTCATAGTGTGTGTCAGTGTGTTAGCAGAGGGTGTGTATATCACTGCCTGCACACGGTGTGTAAGATATTAATATACAGTAAGTGTCTCAGTAGTTCTGTGTCACAGTGTGTGTCAGTGTGTTAGCAGAGGGTGTGTATATCACTGCCTGCACACGGTGTGTAAGATATTAACATACAGTAAGTGTCTCAGTGGTTCTGTGTCAGTGTGTTAGCAGAGGGTGTGTATATCACTGCCTGAACACTGTGTGTAAGATATTAATATACAGTAAGTGTCTCAGTAGTTCTGTGTCACAGGGTGTGTCAGTGTGTTAGCAGAGGGTGTGTGTATCACTGTCTGCACACTGTGTGTAAAATATTAATATACAGTAAGTGTCTCAGTAGTTCTGTGTCACAGTGTGTGTGTCAGTGTGTTAGCAGTGGGTGTGTATATCACTGCCCGCACACTGTGTGTAAGATATTAATATACCGTAAGTGTCTCAGTGGTTCTGTGTCACAGTGTGTGTGTCAGTGTGTTGGCAGAGGGTGTGTATATCACTGCCTGCACACTGTGTGTAAGATATTAATATACAGTAAGTGTCTCAGTGGTTCTGTGTCACAGTGTGTTAGCAGAGGGTGTGTATATCACTGTCTGCACACTGTGTGTAAGATATTAATATACAGTAAGTGTCTCAATAGTTCTGTGTCACAGTGTGTGTGTCAGTGTGTTAGCAGTGGGTGTGTATATCACTGCCTGCACACTGTGTGTAAGATATTAATATACAGTAAGTGTCTCAGTGGTTCTGTGTCACAGTGTGTGTCAGTGTGTTAGCAGAGGGTGTGTATATCACTGCCTGCACACTGTGTGTAAGACATTAATATACAGTAAGTGTCTCAGTAGTTCTGTGTCACAGTGTGTGTGTCAGTGTGTTAGCAGAGGGTGTGTATATCACTGCCTGCACACGGTGTGTAAGATATTAATATACAGTAAGTGTCTCAGTAGTTCTGTGTCACAGTGTGTGTCAGTGTGTTAGCAGAGGGCGTGTATATCACTGCCTGCACACTGTGTGTAAGATATTAATATACAGTAAGTGTCTCAGTAGTTCTGTGTCACAGTGTGTGTCAGTGTGTTAGCAGAGGGTGTGTATTTCACTGCCTGCACACTGTGTGTAAGATATTAATATACAGTAAGTGTCTCAGTAGTTCTGTGTCACAGTGTGTGTCAGTGTGTTAGCAGAGGGTGTGTATATCACTGCCTGCACACTGTGTGTAAGATATTAATATACAGTAAGTGTCTCAGTAGTTCTGTGTCACAGTGTGTGTCAGTGTGTTAGCAGAGGGTGTGTATTTCACTGCCTGCACACTGTGTGTAAGATATTAATATACAGTAAGTGTCTCAGTAGTTTTGTGTCACAGTGTGTGTTAGTGTGTTAGCAGAGGGTGTGTATTTCACTGCCTGCACACTGTGTGTAAGATAATATACAGTAAGTGTCTCAGTAGTTCTGTGTCACAGTGTGTCAGTGTGTTAGCAGAGGGTGTGTATATCACTGCATGCACACTGTGTGTAAGATATTAATATACAGTAAGTGTCTCAGTGGTTCTGTGTCACAGTGTGTGTGTCAGTGTGTTAGCAGTGGGTGTGTATATCACTGCCTGCACACTGTGTGTAAGATATTATTATACAGTAACTGTGTTACAGAGTGTGTATATGACTGACCTGCACACTTGTCATGGCGGTTTGATTTCTTCTGATGATCGAGATTATCTTGTTTCCTTTGCGGACATGTAATCTCCTTTCTTGCCATAATTTCAGGATTCACAGTATCACAATCTGTTCAATACATTAAACTACCATTTAACCTTACATTGTCTGTGCCTCACAATCAGTATTTTTACAAAACAGAAGCTGCCACAAGCGATCGAGTAATAATTACTGCTAGGTCGGCAGGATCATATGTTTGCATTATTACCGTATATACTCGAGTATAAGTCGAGTTTTTCAGCACATTTTTTGTGCTGAAAACCCCCCACTCGATTTATACTCGAGTCAATGTCTGTATTATGGCAACTTACATTGCCATAATACAGACCAGGACTGCCAGGCTCATTACAAGCCCGGCGGTCCTGTTGGGGGATGGCAGCGAGCTGTAACGAACCTTTCCTGCAGCTCCTGTCAGCTCCCTTCTCCTCCGTGACGGTCAGCTCCCACTGTAAATCTCGCGAGAGCCGCGGGTCAGAGCGTTGCCACGGGTTACCGTGGCAATGCTCCGTGCGGCACTCACACCGCGAGACTTACAGTGGAGCTGATCGGAACGCAGGAAAGGTAAGTTACAGCTCGCTGCCAGCCCCCCTCCTACACAGCCCATCCACTGGACCACCAGGGAATGAGAGCCCCCCTCCCTGGCCAGCTAACAAGCAGGGAGGGGGGACGAAAATAAATAAATACAAATTTAAATATTAAAATAAAAATCTTAATAATATAAATATAAAAAAAATAATAATTTTAAAAAATAATAAAAATGCCCACCCCCCACCAAGGCTCTGCATCACATACACACTGCATTATATACACACACACTGTAAATAAATATTTAATTAACATAATTTTTTGGAGATCTAATTTTATTTAGAAATTTACCAGTAGCTGCTGCATTTTCCACCCTAGTCTTATACTCGAGTCAATAAGCTTTCCCAGTTTTTTGGGGTAAAATTAGGTGTCTCGACTTATATGCGGGTCGACTTATACTCGAGTATATACGGGTACTTGGTTTGTAACAAAAGATGCCTATCTCAAATATCTGCCTCCTTTGTCACGTAACTGTGCAGAGCAGAAAAAGTATTCATTCTATATTCTGATACACACACCCACTCAAGAAACACTTAGAATTTTAATCTTACTTTCTAAGCAACACTATTTTTCACTATTACTTACACACCTCCATTCAATCAATCATACACGCATACAACCAATCCTGGGACTACCTACTCATCTGATGAGAACATCTACTTAACAGGTAATTATGCTGGTTTTATTTAATTAAAAATATAACTATCTATAGCATGATATATGACTGGATAAATCACGGTCAGGTTTCAATATTTCGAAATCTTAGTTAACTAAAGAATATATAGTTATAAACATTGCATTCTGCAGGTGGAATTAAGAATAATTATATATTGATGTGTTATCACGTGTTAGCATACCAATGTTTTTATCCAGATGTATTGATTTGCTCTAAAATAAGATAAGATATCTTTTTAGGCAAATTAAAATTCGGCTTATAGAATCTGGTAGATTATTCTTATTGGATGGTTCCAGGTAATGATTAATGAGCTGGTTTAAATGTTATTTTATTTGAAAATTACATAAGAATAGGATATTATATGCCTAGGAGGATCTAGCCAGCATTGAAAGGGTTATTCAGTTAACTGTTAGCCAAGGTTTTACGACTCTTCGCTGCACTGTGTGTGAAGTTTTACTTTCTGTCTGAAGTACCTCATAAATCTTGTCTTGACAATTGATGCTGTTAGCCATTGAACGTGTATAGCCATGCCATTGTATTGCATATTCATGTTATACTAAAATATTCACTGATTATTATCATGCATGCTGCCTAATTATTTGTCACAATAAATTATATTTATTTTTATAACAAATTGTGATTTTATTTGTATGGAATACATTTCACTTACATGATCTCTAAGATCTAAGAGAATTGAAATAGTGGGCAATTCTCGATTGTTTAATATTATCATCCCATAAATATCCCCACAACTTTACTAATGCACAGTTTGTATAATGATCTATACATTGCAAAGGCAGAACTGCAAGAAAATGTATAGGCTTAGTGAGAAAAATGGCCAGTCACAAAGCCAGGCTAACCCAATTGATAGTCATTTTTGCGCATATGATCACATATGCAGAGCTAACAACTAAAGAGCAAAGCAACAGATTTAAATACACACTTTCTCTTGTGTTTAAACTTGAATGGGACATTGGTTTAGAAGGATTTGCAGTTATGGTTATCCCTCACGTTGCATCCATCTGAAGGGATTAGATGACTGACCTGTGCACGGATCATCTGTAGCTCTCTCTACTTGAGGACCATCAGAGATTTTCACATCCAAATCGAAATCCATGCTCTTCTTCATGATCTCCTGGCTCACATGATTAGAGCCTGGGCAGGTATCACCAGAAGATTTTGTTGGAAGAATATCACGATCACCTCCCGCAGTGATCGCCAAGTCCTCCTCTGTCTCCTCTATCATTTTAAGGTTCACACGATCAGAGCCTGTTCCGCAACATAGCATGTTTGTTACTATATGAATGAAGCAACGTGTCACTGTACACAGGAATAAATACCAGCATGCAGTAATGAATGGTTGCTGCACATTATGAATGTAATATTATAATACTAAAGCATTTTCATTCCTAACAATAGATATAATAAACAGGGTACAGGAAACACGCAGCTCCCTGCACCGTAATGATTGTAAAGAGTATGTATTGTCATGGTGTTTGGAGTGTCCCTTTAACTGGGTACACTAGTAGGATAATGCACTAAAATGAGAAATGTGAGGAATTCAAAGAGAATGTAGAAATGTAAAAAACTTCGAGTCAATTTAGTTTCCAGTTTTGCTATTTTCAACTTAAATTTTAAATTCCCTTTGTATTCCTGAGAATTTTCACCTTAGCGAATAACCCCAAGGGGATTTTAATGGTTTCTTGTCCTGGCTTACACTAGTCATTCACGGGCTCAAACCCTCTATGTAAGGTTTTATGGAAAAGTGCAGCAACACTTCCTCACTGCATAATGACTTCCTGGATTCATTAGGGGCTGAGCAGGTAAGTGGCTGATTAAATGCAGTATTATCTTATATTATCTAAGCGGTTGAGTTGGAGCTGTGGTTAATGAGGAATGTGGGAGTAATAGACAAGAGACTAGGTGACCTTGTGCAGTGTCAATCAGCAGCTGCTATGGTGAGCGATGTCACTTGTAAAAGGGGTATAAAAAAGGGTTACTTATGCATAAAAGGAAATTATGACCTTGGAACTTAAAGGTACTATTTACTATATTAATATATATTCATATATAACTAAAAGGAACACTAAGCAATATAAGCACTATTGCTCTTTAGGCCCGTTTCCCTTGTTCTCTGTCTACCGGCTGAGAAAGGGGTGGTCCCATGGTGCCAGGGAGAGCACTTTCTTTGTGTGTGTCAAACGACTACTAAATGGTTTGATAAAAAAAAAAGAAAAAAATAGAGGGCTATTTACTCCATGGAGGACAGAGTCCCATGTCTTAGACCTGTGGGTTCTGCAGTGTGTCTTGTAATGGCCTGGTGTGTTCTCCAGTGTGTCTTGTAATGGCCTGGTGTGATCTTTAGTGTGCCTCATAATAGTGGGTTATCCAGTGTGCCTCATGATGGGTGGGTTATCCAGTGTGCCTCGTAAAGGACTGGTGGGTTATCCAGTGTGCCTCGTAAAGGACTGGTGGGTTATCCAGTGTGCCTCGTAAAGGACTGGTGGGTTATCCAGTGTGCCTCGTAAAGGACTGGTGGGTTATCCAGTGTGTCTTGTAATGGACTGGTAGATTATCCAGTGTGTCTTGTAATGGACTGGTGGGTTCTACAGTGTGTCATGTAATGGACTGGTGGGTTCTCCAGTGTGTCTTGTAATGGACTGGTAGGTTCTCCAGTGTGTCTTGTAATGGACTGGTAGGTTCTCCAGTGTGTCTTGTAATGGACTGGTAGGTTCTCCAGTGTGTCTTGTAATGGACTGGTAGGTTCTCCAGTGTGTCTTGTAATGGACTGGTAGGTTATCCAGTGTGTCTTGTAATGGACTGGTAGGTTCTCCAGTGTGTCATGTAATGGACTGGTAGGTTCTCCAGTGTGTCTTGTAATGGACTGGTAGGTTCTCCAGTGTGTCTTGTAATGGACTGGTAGGTTCTCCAGTGTGTCTTGTAATGGACTGGTAGGTTCTCCAGTGTGTCTTGTAATGGACTGGTAGGTTCTCCAGTGTGTCTTGTAATGGACTGGTAGGTTCTCCAGTGTGTCTTGTAATGGACTGGTAGGTTCTCCAGTGTGTCTTGTAATGGACTGGTAGGTTCTCCAGTGTGTCTTGTAATGGACTGGTAGGTTCTCCAGTATGTCTTGTAATGGACTGGTAGGTTCTCCAGTGTGTCTTGTAATGGACTGGTAGGTTCTCCAGTGTGTCTTGTAATGGACTGGTAGGTTCTCCAGTGTGTCTTGTAATGGACTGGTAGGTTCTCCAGTGTGTCTTGTAATGGACTGGTAGGTTCTCCAGTGTGTCTTGTAATGGACTGGTCGGTTCTCCAGTGTGTCTTGTAATGGACTGGTAGGTTATCCAGTGTGTCTTGTAATGGACTGGTGGGTTCTCCAGTGTGTCTTTTAATGGACTGGTGTGATCTCCAGTGTGCCTCGTAATGGACTGGTGGGTTCTCCAGTGTGCCTTGTAATGGACTGGTGCGTTCCCCTGCATGCCTAGTTTTCTCAACATTTTTATAAATTATTTTTTAATGGATAGAAATAAACAAATTCATTCTTCTGAGTGTGTCTCGTGTTAATCACTTCCTCAGAGTTCTCCCATGGATAGTCATTCCTCTTTTAAATTACATAAATAGGTGGTGTGGTTTCCTGAAATGCAAAACATTAAACGTGCATCTGTGACAAGAGGAACAGATTATGAAAGACCGTCTTACCCCCTGAACTGAGAGGCTGATTTTTCTTCCCCACCACGTCTTTGTAAAGATCCTTGTGACCTTCTAAATACTCCCACTCCTCCATGGAGAAAATGACAGCAACATCCTCACACCTTACAGGAACCTGAAACAGATAATTATTGAATGGTCTCCTAAACGTAAGATCATGCTGAGCAAGCAGTTAAACAGTACTAACCTCTTCGGTCAGTGCATCAAGCATTTGGCTAGCGGGTTCTAGCACTCTATTTTTGGTATCCTTATACGGAGACGATTTTACTGTAGGGTCCAAGACTGATTTCTGGGTTTTACAGACATTCTCTGTAACATGTTGCGGGCTCCTACTTTCTTTGACTTTGTCATCTGGCTTCTTTACAACGATATAGTCCTGCATATAGAGAAACCAACAAACATAACTGTATAGGAATCAATAGGGATTCGTCACACACCAAATGTAATGAGAAAGGTAGGTCCTTGATGAAGAACTCAAGAGAACACTAGAGTTTACCATCCCCATGTCGTTTTTTATGTACATATTAATAATACTAAATCAACAGGAAATATACTAAAGGTGAAAAGAAAGTTCAACAAATTTCAGGGTAATTCACAAAATTTTAATGGATTTAAATTTAAAGAGAATTAACAGTTTCCTCTTTAGAGGAAGATACCGAACCCTAAAGTACTTCAAGCTTGTGTTTCCTCTGGGTCTTATTTTCCACTAAAAAAAATTGACAAACACAACTGGCAGGTTGTGGCAATGACCGTGCATGAGCCTTGTGTGGATCTCCCAGTGGTGGACCTGAACTGCTCCAAGAAGATGGTTTTACTGCAGGATTCGAGGTAGGTTAACTGGTTTCTTCTAGAGGAATGGTGCAGGCCTTAGCTCTACAGTAACAAAAGGTACATTCAAACATTACAAATAAATCTGAAGTGCTCTCTGAAGTGCTTCTTTAATGACCGCTTGCCAGAGCTCATCTTGCCTTCACAAAACTAGAGAAAATAAAGGCTCAAACTAAATTCTGTAACTAGACAGCAAATGTGGATCCAGGTCACTGGTGGAGACTTCGACTTGTGTGTGACATCTTCATTGAGTTCTCCAACAGCAGCATCAGGGACTAACAAACAGACCACCCCAAATGTAGCCAGTGACTAGTAATAATTAAAATGTATTTTCTTTGCACTATCTTCCATTCATATTATTTGTTATGAAAGAAACACTTCAAGCACGATATCCAGTACATCGTGCTGTAGTGGTTTTGGTTCCAGGATTGTCCTGGCACCTCTTAGTGTAAGCAGTCTAACTATTTTAGAATGGTTTGACTTCTTACCATTGGCCCGCTTCATACCACAGTGGGAGCCAAACATTCTCTGCCTGATCTTAGCCCGGCAATACACAACTTAGCTGACTGGCTGAGAGCAATCAGCCGACGATCTAAGGAGGGCTAAGCTCAGGAGAGATGATGGAAGCTCTAGCAGGAGAACCTTGCTCTCAGAGAAGAGGAGCAGATGCAGGGAGTACCGCTCGAAAGACCCTAGATAAAAAGAGAAACTTTTCAAATTAGACTGACTATTTACTGTGAGGGAAGGGACCATTAGACGGACTACTTACTGTGCAGGAACCATAACCACGACTGATATTTTCTATTTTAGCTATATAGGCCTAAAATGTGAAAGTTCATTGGTCAATCACCAACAATTCTTTGTTTAAGGAATTACAATGACTGTGTAGTCCATCAGAAATCCAATTAAAATAAATTGGATGAGAGATTACCAGCTTTCAGTGATACAGCCTCTTCTGCTGATCGTTTAAACCAGCATATGTTTTTTGTTACCCCATATTGCTTGGTTAGGAACACCCATTGATCAAGCAATATCTCTGTGCATGCAGTGATAATCTTTTCGGAGGAGGATTGATGGAGTCACTCACCTCTCCAGTCAGCACGCAGATTATCTCCAAAGTCAGCTTCAAGATTTTTTCAGTCATCTGCTTTGTATCCTTGGGCATCTCTGCGCTCTGGGGAGATTTCAAGGTCAGGCGATGGTCACTGCTGGAATGCATGACCCTGAAGAGACTTCTGTCAACCGAAAAGACCACACGATCATCAGTAAATGCCTTTTAAAATAAATGGACACGAAGAGTGCTGAAAATAATACTGTCATGTTTTGTTTTATTCAAGATTGTATTTGGAGGGGTTCATACATTTAGCAGTAGTGACTTTATAGATTACACAGGTGATATGCACATTTATGAGATAAGCTAATTATTGGCTTACCGAGACACCAAGTAGTTAAAATACTTCATATAACAGTGAGAGCGAGACTGGCTGAATTTCTAATTCGATTATCGTTTTGTGGAATTAAGTATAAGATGTCTATTTACCAACTATTATGCTATACACACGCATTATCTATTTGAAAACTAAGCAATATGTTTTACCTTCTTTTCTTGTGCTCACAGAAAATGCAAAATTGTGTACATGCATCATCAGAAAAAGAAGGTGCAAGAATCACCAGGAGATGGGAGAAACAAGTATCCACAGTGCTGAACACTAAGTGCCAGGAATAGACCAACTTTGTTTTATAATATCTTCTATTCAGGAAACACTTAATAATAATAATAATAATATTATTATTATGACATGGCTGCAGTAGGTAGTATTATTATTAAGTGTTCTTGCATAGCAAGACCACTTAATGTTATCTCACATATATATTATTATTCTTATTATAGCCAAATTTGCCACCCTAACTCCTCCCACAGTTTTTACACTACATAGACAGAAATATACCGAAACGTGCGGATTGTTCCCGATTGGATTGCTATTACTTTGTAGAACGTTTCGCCAAATGGTTCATGGAATATCGTCGTTCTTGTGGCAAAATTGGTCCCATAGGAATGAATGGCAAAATGTTCACAACTAGAGTGGGATCTGGCAAAAGCAGAAAAATCAGGACATGATTTCTAAACTGACACCACTCCCTCATTTTCTAGCCCACCTACACAAATCTTATATCAAAACGTTCAGCTATCCCTGCTGCCACTAGAAATGTCCACAGCTAAGCCATAGTCCTGATAGTTTTCACAATATGACCATTTGTTTGCAACTCTTGCCGTCCATTGAAACTATATATATATATATATATATATATATATATATATATATATACACATATACACACATACATACATACTCGAGTATAAGCCGAGTTTTTCAGCAAATTTTTTGTGCTGAAAAACCCCAACTCGGCTTATACTCGAGTTATAGTCTGTATTATGGCAATTTGCATTGCCATAATACAGACAGGGGGGAGAGGGGGGCTGGCAGAGCTGTACTTACCTTTCCTGCAGCTCCTGTCAGCTCTCTCCTCCTCCGCGCCGTCCGTTCAGCACCTCGGTCAGCTCCCAGTGTAAGTCTCGCGAGAGCCGCGGCAATCGCGAGACTTACACTGGGAGCTGACAGAGGGAGCTGCACAGACCGCGCGGAGGAGGAGGGAGCTGACAGGAGCTGCAGGAAAGGTAAGTACAGCTCTGCCAGCCCCTCTCCCCCCCACTGAACTACCAATGACACTGGACCACCAGGGAAGGAGCCCCCCTCCCTGCCATGTATCAAGCAGGGAGGGGGGCCGAAAAAAAAAATAATTAAATATAATTTAAAAAAATAATAATAATAATTAAATAATAAATAATAATACAAAAAAAATATTAAAAAAATAATAATTAAATAATACATAATAATATAAAAAAAATAATAATATAAAAAAATTTAAAAAATAATAATTAATAATATATGAAATGCCCACCCCCACCAACACATACACAAACACACACTGCATCACACACACTCACACTTCAGTCATATACACACACTGCACTCACACACACTGCACTCACACACACTGCACTCACACACACTGGAAATAAATATTCAATTAATATATACGCACACACACACTGCACTCATACACGCACACTGCACTCATACACGCACTGCACTCATTATATACACACACTGTAAATAAATATTCAATTAATATAATTTTTTTAGGATCTAATTTTATTTAGAAATTTACCAGTAGCTGCTGCATTTCCCACCCTAGTCTTATACTCGAGTCAATAAGTTTTCCCAGTTTTTTGGGGTAAAATTAGGGGCCTCGGCTTATATTCGGGTCGGCTTATACTCGAGTATATACGGTAAGTATATATATACACACACACATACACTGTCTAGGTGTATTTTACTATTAATATATATATAAATATCAAATTACACGT